>NC_057729.1:28039123-28049526 GCF_004010195.1 Chiloscyllium plagiosum
TTGTGTGTGTTGGGATGGTTGCTGGTGTAGTTAAGTATTTGGTCAGTGTTTGTCGGTTTTCTGTATATGCAGGTTTGTAGTTCTCCCTTGTCCTTTCTTTCGACTGTGACGCCCAGAAATGCGAGGTTGTTGTCAGTTTCTTCCTCCTTGGTGAACTTTATGCCTGTGAGGGTGTTGTTGATGATGTTAAATGTCTCTTCTATCTTGTTTCATTTTGTGATGACAAAGGTGTCATCTACATAGCGGACCCAGATTTTTGGTTTGATGGTTGGTAGGGCTGTTTGTTCTAGCCTTTGCATTACCGCTTCCGCTATGAATCCTGATAGAGGAGATCCCATGGGTGTGCTGTTGGTTTGTTTGTAGATTA
Source organism: Chiloscyllium plagiosum (assembly GCF_004010195.1). Lineage (NCBI taxonomy): Eukaryota > Metazoa > Chordata > Chondrichthyes > Orectolobiformes > Hemiscylliidae > Chiloscyllium > Chiloscyllium plagiosum. Next base: position 28,039,491 of record NC_057729.1, read on the forward strand.
TGTTGTTGAAAGTGAAGTGGGTGGGTGAGGCACAGGTCCACTAAATTCATGATGTTTTCGTTGGTAAACACACCACTCTGGCAGATGGGACTTGAAACCCAAACCTTCTGAACCAGAAGCAAGGACCACAAGATTCGGATTTGAATGTTACATTAAATCATTTAACGTAATTTACCACCTTAGCTGTCATTATACAAAAAAAAGCTCCTCATCCTGGATTGAACGTCCTGCACAAATACATACCTCATTTAAAAACAGATGGGCGTTATCCTAACTACAAATCATTGGTTAGCAAGTCACCAATTTTGCTTTGAATAATTATTGAGCTGCTTTTGACCCAAAACCATTGCTTCTCTAAGAAAGAAGATGGTTAAATAAGGATAAGCTTTCATTGTAGGGACATACAGTGTTTAGCCAATCTCTAAGCTGTATTATTAAATCAAGCAAGACCTCATTCCTTCAATTAAGTCAGTTTTTAATTAACTTTTCCAAAAAATCAAATGTAAGTCAGAGTACCAAGGAAAATTGATTCCTTTGCTTTCATGCAGTTTTTAAACCAAGTTGTTGGAGGTGATTCTGAAAGATCGGATTTGGAGAGACGAGGAATGATTAGGGATAGTCAGCACGGTTTTGTGCAAGGGAAATCGTGTCTCATAAACTTTATTGAATTCTTCGAGGAAGAGAGAGCTGTAGGCATTGTTTATTTGGACTTTAGTAAAGCCTTTGATAAGATTCCATATGGTGGACTAATTAGTGAAGTTAGAACACATAGGATTCAGGTTCTGCTTGCCAATTGGATACAAAATTGGATTTACAAGGAAACAAGAGGGTGGTAGTGGAGGGTTGTTTTTTGGACTGGAAACCTGTGACCAGCAGTGTTCCACAGGAAATGGTATTGGGTCCACTTTTGTTTGTAATTTCTAAAATGATTGGAGGAGAACAGAGGTTGCATGGTTAGTAGGTTTGCAGATGGCATAATAGACAGTGAAGTAGGTTATTGTGATAAAATGGGTCAGTGGGCTGAAGGATGACAGATGGAGCTAATTTGGACAAATGCAAGTTGTTGCATTTTGGTAAAAACAAATAATGGTAGAATTTATACAATAAATGGTAGGGCCATGGGCAGTGTTGTAGAACAGAGAGACCAAGGGCTTCAGGTACATAATGCTTTGAAATTTGCTTCACAGCTAGACAGGATGATTAAGAAGGTGTTTAGCACACTTGCCTTCATTGCTCAGAATTTTGAGTATAGGAGTTTAGATGTCATGTTGAGGTCTTCTTCTGGAATATTGTGTGCAATTCTGGTCACCCTGTTATAGGAAGGATATTACTAAACTAGAGAGAGTTCAAATAAAATTTACCAGGATGTTTCTGGAAATGGGGCAGCACAGTGGCTCAGTGATTAGCATTTTCCTCACCGTGTCAGGGACTTGGCCACAATTCCACCCTTGGGTAACTGTCTATGTGGAGTTTGCACATTCTTTGCATGGTTTCCCTCCAGGTGCCCTTGTTTCTTCCCACAGTCCAATAATGTGGAGGTTAGGTGGATTGTCCATGGTTAATTGTCCATGGTGTCCAGGGATATGCAAGCTAGATGGATTAGCCATGGGAAATGCAGGGTTGCAAGGACAAGGGTTGAGTCTGGGTGGAATACTCTTTGGAGGGTTGGTGTTAACTCAAGTGGCTGAGCAGCCTGCTACCACACTGAAGGGATTCCATGAATGGAGGATTTGAGTTAGAAGAATAGGCTGGGACTTGTTTCACTTGAGCATAGGGGATTGAGGGGTGACTTTATTGAGGTTTATAAAATGATGAGGGGCAGTTAAAGCAAGTGACTGAAAGGTTTGGGGTGGGGTGGGGGGGGTTGTTTTGGAAAGTGATGGAACTTGCTAAAGTTACAGGGTATAGTCTACAGACCCTATATATAAAAATACTGTTTAGAGGATAGGAGTTTTGAAGGACTGTGGAAAGATTTATTTCAAATTTTATGGATATATTGGAGTGGATTCTTTAAAAGAGATAATTGAATATCCGTTGCAGACATTGGAGTTTTTTTAAAAACAAGGCCACCATATTCTAAATAAAATAGCACATGATTGGTAACAATAAATTGCTTTGCTGTCGACCCTGCTGGGGCTGTTTTGAAAATCAATTGAAAGGGAAGGGGTTTTTTTCATAGTTCAGTTGAAGATAAGTGTACTAAGAACAACCTATCCAACTAATAATATAAGAATCCATGCTGTTAGGGTCCATCTATTAAAGATAGATAATTAGCGAACTAAAAGAAAACGGAGTTGGTTAAGAACTCGTGGAGAGAATTGTTGGAGCCATAATATATATCCATGACTTAATTGAGGGAAATGAATGTCTATTGCAAAGCTTGTGAATGACACAAAATGAGGTCAGAAGGCAAGTGGTGAGGATGACACGGTCTGTAGCGAGATTTAGAAACATTAAGTGAGTGGGCAAAATATTAACAGATGGAGTTTAATGTGGGAAAATGTGAAGTTATCCAGCTTGGCATAGAAAGAGGAGCTGAATATTACTTAATTAGAGAAAGACTGAAGATACAAAAGGATTTGGGGTCCTCATCCGTAAATCATGAAAAGCTAGCATACACGTTCAGGAGGTGATAGGGAAGGCAAGTGGACAGTTGGCCTTAATTTCAAAGGGAATGGAATTTAAAAATAGGAGGTCTTGCTAAAGCTAAATAAGGTACTCGTCAGTCCGTTTAGAATGCTGTGAATATTTTTGATCCCCTTTGCTTACAGAAAATATACTTGCTTTGAGATAGTACAGAGAAAGTTCACTTGGCTGAACCTAGAAATGGAAGAATTTTCATCTGAGGAAAGATTGAGGACAGTTAGAAGAATGCGAGATGGCTTAATTGAAAGATAAGATTCTTATGGAGCTGGAGAGTTTAGAGCTTTATATATTAGATTGACACCCCTTGTGAGACAGTCTAGAATTAGACAGCATAGTTTCAGAGTAATACTTTACCAGGTAGGCAGTGAATGGATAGAATTCTTTCACAGAGGGCTGAGGAGGATGTGCATTAAATGTATTTGTGGTTGAGTTAGACAGATTTTTCATCAGTAAGGGAATCAAGAGTTATGGGGAAAAGACAGAAAAGTGGAGTTGAAGACAATCAGATCAGCCATGATCTGACTGAAGGCCACAGCAGACTTGGTGGTCTGAATGACTGACTTCTGATTCTTCTTCTTATAGTTTGATCCTATTGTCCCAATCTTGGGAAAACACCCTTAACATCAGTTCATTAGAAAATCCATTTTTACTTTTTGTAGATCATTAAAAGAAAATCTTGTAAGAAAATTGTGCCTGGAAGACTTCAGAGACAAGCATGTATGTTCAGTGAGTTGACCGCATGTGCCAGAACTTTTGCTTTAATGAATAACCCTTTGGTTCAAGTGTCCTTTGTCAGAATGCCAATCGCAACAGCGAACTTCTTTCCCCTATCAGAGGGAGAGAGAGAGAGAGAGAGAGAGAGAGAGAGAGAGCAAGCGAATACATACATGCATATTTTGGTGAAATTTATTGATTACTGGCTAATGTTAACTAATTATTGCATATTTATTGAGTAAGATTTGACTTAATGGAAGATCTATAATTGTGTTATTAACAAGCCACATTGGAAGGTTTTCTTGGTTCAGAACCTAACATAGATAAAAGTACTTAATTGGTCATCTTGCTAAAATAAAAAAGTAGCTTTCCTATTTTTATTGCAAGCTGAGGAGTATTGGGACTAGACCATCTTCAACCATAACAGTTTGATTATATTACTGATGCCTATATTACTGAGTAAAGGGATAAGAAACAAACAGAAGGCCTGAATCAGAAGGACAGGAATTACAATTGCAAACAGTTATAGAGTCACAGAGTCATAGAGATGTACAGCATGGAAACAGACCCTTCGGTCCAACTAGTCCATGGCGACCAGACATCCCAATCTAATTTAGTCCCATTTGCCAGCACTTGGCCCTTATCCCTCTAAACCTTTCCTATTCATATACCCATCCAGATGCCTTTCAAATGTTGCAATTGTACCAGCCACCACCACTTCCTCTGGCGGCTCATTCCATACATGCACCAGCCTCCATGTGAAAAGGTTGTCCCTTAGGTCCCTTTTACACAAGATTGCTGTTGCATAAGATTAAAAAGGTAAAATTACTATAGTTCTACCAGACCATAGCTGCTCTCTCACTAGAAAGAGACAACTGGTAATGGTTTAACCTGAGGGTCACCACACCTCCAGCAAGAGGGGAAGTTAAGAAAGACAGTCCTTCACGGTAATCTCAGACAGTGCAAGAACAGAACTCACGTTATTGACATCACTGTGCATCAAAAACCAATTGTTCCGCCAACTTAGCTAACTGACCCACTGCATGGAAATATATGGAAATCAGAAGAATTACTTAAAACAAATTAGCATTTCAAATAAATAAGTTTGGAAATAAGTACCAGTGGTGTTAAAGGAGAAAAAAGTAATATTAGATACATGACACCAAACATGGGATTACTAAAACAAACTAGAGCCATACATTTTAGTGTTTTTGATCATTTTTTAAAAGAATTGGAATTGTTACATTAACAGATGGGCTTTTAAAATGAACTATATTCACACAAAACATAAAGGTGTGATAAATTCTCATGAGATAAACAGCGGCATTGTTAGAGAAAAGAAAATTAGAAATCAATTACCCAGTGAACGGTAGCAAGCAATTAATGAAATATTAATTAGAGCAGAATGTTTCTTAAAGTGTGAACAATCTATCTGAGATTCAAAATGCAGACAAAATAACAGGTGCATGCTAAAGACAAAATATTCATTATGTATATGGAATGTGGATATCACTGGCATATCAATTTTTCTTTTGACACAATGGAGTACATCATTTAGCCAATTCAGAGGATAGCCAAGTGCCAGCCTGATGAATACACGGCTGGATTCACACCTCAGACAATGTAATGATGGCAACTTTCTTCCCCAAAAGACACAAGCAAAATAATTGTATTTTTATAAAACTTGACAATTTCATGTACCAGTATCAGCTAGAATTTCCAGATTTATTTTGTAAGACGGTGTGTTTGGTTCTCTGAAGTTCTGACATGTTCATTAGTTGATGGGAATTAACATCAACAATTGAAGAGTCAGATTCAGTGAGATAAACTTGGTTTGGCTCACGTATTAAGCCTCACCCCATTCTTATGGATACTGTCACCAACATGCTTCATACAAGATAGGCATTGAAGCTGATAAATGAGAATATAGCAGTGGATGTGTAGCATTGAATAAAATGATAAAGCAAGCAAAGCAAGGGGACCAAGGAAAATGGAGAAGTGAGAACTACATGCAATGGGCAATTGTAAAGGTCACTCTGAAACCAAGAACAGCTAATGTGCTATGATATTGTGAAATACCAAGGAGACTTTGGGCAGGGCAGGCTCTACGGTTGGCCAAAAAAAAACTCAGAGGGAGATGATCAAGTGCTGGGAGGTGCGGTGAAGTTAGACTGCAAAGATATATGAGTGAATCTTGTTAAAAGAAAATAAATTTGGGATAGCACGGAGGGTTCAGAGGATAAATGAGGGAATGCCAACAGGAAATTCTCAGTGGGGTGAAGATTCTATATGATCCAAAGATGTCCCCTGGCTGTAGTGTCATTCACTAGAAGTGAACTGGGGAGGTCTGCCAACTTTGGGGGTCTAAGAAAGATGCCAAGCTGATATTTTTGAAGTGGATAAGTTCTAACTTCAGAATCTGTAAAGCTGTCCTGAGATCACAGACCAGACACCTGAATGATTATTGCTCTAAGGCCTCTCCAAACATCTGCTCTGGAGCTCCAAGCAGCAAGCAGTATAAAGCCACACCCAAATCGCATGAGCCTATCCGCTATGAGGCAGGTGCAGTCGAAGCTTCCATAAATGCCGATCATGGAACTGACATGTGAGAATGCCAAGAGGGGAGCTGGGGACTGGAAAACTAGCCTGAAACCTTTGGCACATAATAAACTTCCACTTTGCCTGTAATCCAAACAACAACATATATCATAGTGATTAACAGCTACCATTCAGAGAACTTACGTGATTACAATTTCCCTTCCTACATGTGAACACTTCTCCCTTTCATATTTCACTCTGAGCACAAAAGTATGATAACTAACGGATCTGTTCATCTTAAAATGACCATATAGTCCAATTGCACAGCAAAGAAATTTAATCTGTCCACAACAGCAGTTATTGATGCTGTGGTGTCTGAACAGATACAAATTCAGAGGGTGGATACCATTTATTCCTACATTCTTGTAGAGGCCATATGTACAAGAAACCAGGAAATTATACAGTTCATGGAGTCTCTTGATATGGATAACTACCAGACACACATTTAAGCTTCTAGAATAGAGAAACTCACCCTCCAGAAATATTCTTCCTCAGAGCAGTTGCCTTTAAACTGGGGATAAATTACATATGATGCATTCAAAAATGAAACTTAATTCACACTGTCAAAGAAGAACTACAATTTGAATCTCAGCCCACAGAAAGCCTTGCCAAAGTACTCACACTTTGAAGTATCTTTATGTACAGTGCAGAGGTGCACATCACCCATGGATCTTCAAACTATTAACTGACGTGATGTCAGCAGTTTTTAAATGAGCAAGCAACGATGGATTTTCATTTATTTTGTTAACATCCTGGAGGTAGTTTCTGGTCATTTCCAAGTTTAAAAACAGAATTCTCATCAATGATACAAAGTCACAAAGTTGTTTGGTAGTACTCGAACATTGTTCAGGCAGGATGTACTGACTTGGCTGATTAGAGAGTTTACCTGCCATCAAATTAATACCATTTTCTCCTATCGTATGAATTTTATTTTAAATTTGGCAGTTTTGCACTTGTCCTGAAGCAGTCAGGACAAAGCTTCAGCAACAGGCCTCTTTTCTGCAATATATTCATTACTAACTGTGTGGGCTTGGCAAGGTACCCAGGAATGGAGATATATTTGGAAAACAGACCTGCATTCTCCCATTCTTTTACTGACTGTACTAACTGTATTGCCAGAGTTCATTTGGTTCGATATTTTTTGACAGAACAGTGGCACGGTGGCACAGTGGTTAGCACTGTTGCCTCACAGTGCCAGAAACCCGGGTTCAATTCCCGCATCATGCAACTGTCTGTGTGGAGTTTGCACATTCTCCCCGTGTCTGTGTGGGTGTGCTCCAGTTTCCTCCCACAGTCCAAAAAATGTGCAGGTTAGGTGAATTGGCCATGCTAAATTGCCTGTAGTGTTAGGTGAAGGGGTAAATGTAGGGGAATGGGTCTGGGTGAGTTGCGCTTCCATGGGTCGGTGTGGACTTGTTGGCCTAAGGGCCTGTTTCCACACTAAGTAATCTAATCTAAAAATGTTCAACTATTTAAGCGAGGAAGGCGTGACTGGAAAGCAGAAAGAAATAACACAAAACAATATTTGAATCAAAGCCTAATGATTTTAACTCCTTTCCTAATACAATCCTTGAAAAGCACAACAAAAAGTTCAAAAATATTTTTGTTTGTTAACTCCAAAACCAGTGCAAAAAAACATAATGACCCAACATAGTTCAGCCACCTAAAAACAAAATAGTAAAATACTACTATTATCTTATTTTCAAATGAAAGAGTGGAAACCAAACAAATACATTTTGGATTCTGCAGTCCCCCTCAGCAAAGAAAAAGAGCTGAGGTTAAAAAAAAACATTTTGCAACACAATGCCAGAAAGTGGAATGTAACAAAATTTGAGCATCTGTGTGTTTTCATTTGTCATGCCAACTACTAGAGCTTAAGTATAAAATAGCAACCGTATTTACCAAGGTTTTTTTTGTGATTACATTCCAACTGAATAAATGAGACCATTTGCATTGTGGCACCACAACTAATGCTGTTACAGACCTAATACCGTATACCATTCTTAACTTATGTTATCTGATAATGTACAAAGGATCTCAGTGAAAACTACCTCACTTTGCACTTTATTTGTTAAAAAGTGAATCTATCTTTAATTTGTATTTACATTATTTTTGGACAGAGTAACCCAAATTTAGTTTAAACGTATCCAATCACCTGCCAGGGGAATGCATTTAAGAAACCCAGTGAATAGGAGTCAATTAATGGAGATGAAAGTAATAGCACTGCTTCATATGGTATTGAGCAAGGTAACTTTGGCAAAGCAGACAACAGAGGTATCAAACTGTAGTACAAAGAAACCTAACAAAAATTTGAGCCAATGAACAGAACTAAACCATATACAGGGTGATGCAAATGTTTTTGCACGACTACCACATCCTGTTTGCTGAAACTATAACTGCATTCTAAATATTTCTTCTGCACCAATGACCAGGAAACATAGTTTTCAATAAGGTGAACCTTTTTAAGAAGAGGTTAGTGGGATTTGTGATAATTCTGCGTAAACCTGATAATGATTTAATCCAGAGAGTAGAGGAGTATTACCACACCTTTCAGCTCAGGCCAAGATTTTGCTCTTAGACTGAAGAGATGGAAGATGCATGTATAGTGTACATAGAGGTAGTAAAGCCAATTATACCACATTAACTAGTGTCAAATCAGCAACTTACGAGCTTACCAGGGAACCAAGGTGAGAGAAATACTGGTCCAATAAGGACATTAAATCACAGTAGGGAGCTCAGTAGAGTGAGTTTCATTGGCAAGTAAAATTACTGACAACTGCATGAATTCATAACTAATGAAATGTAGACCATTTTACAGACCTAATATTATCAGATTGACACAATCCAACCTTGAAACAATGGTTCCAGGTTAAAGATTCTTCCAAAATGTCAATGCTGACATCATCACGGATACATCATTAAAAGTGAGATGTTATACTAAAGTTCCAGCTCTCTTTGGAGAGCGCCACAAAGATAAAATGTGAATAGCCATGGGTGTTTGAGGTGTCTTTGGCAGTAATGAGAATGTGTATCGAGTATGAGCAGGTAGGGAAAGAGTTAAGTTTTGAGGTTTGTGAAACAAGAGATTCAGCTGAGCATGACTTAGATCAGATAAGAACTTACAGTTAACAATGGGTGCTGAAGACAAGGGTAATGGGTTAACAAGGTGGAAAAGCAGTCCTTATGTTCAGCCATTTAACAATATTGGAAGTATTCAATAGACAATAGACAATAGGTGCAGGAGTAGGCCATTCTACCCTTCGAGCCTGCACCACCATTCAATATGATCATGGCTGATCATCCTCAATCAGTATCCTGTACCTGCCTTAGCTCCATAACCCTTGATTCCACTATCCTTGAGAGCTCTATCCAACTCTTTCTTAAATGAATCCAGAGACTGAGCCTCCATTGCCGTCTGGGGCAGAACATTCCACACAGCCACCACACTCTGGGTGAAGAAGTTTCTCCTCATCTCTGTCCTAAATGGTCTACCCCGTATTTTTAAGCTGTGTCCTCTGGTTCGGCACTCACCCATCAACGGAAACATGTTTCCTGCCTCCAAAGTGTCCAATCCTTTCATAATCTTATATGTCTCAATCAGATCCTTTCTCAGTCTTCTAAACTCAATGGTATACAAGCCCAGTCGCTCCAGTCTTTCAGCGTAAGGTAATCCCGCCATTCCAGGAAGTGACCTCGTGAACCTACGCTGCACTCCCTCAATAGCCAGAATGCCTTTCCTCAGAACTGCACATAGTACTCTAGGTGTGGTCTCACCAGGGCCCTGTACAGCTGCAGAAGAACCTCTTTGCTTCTATACTCAATTCCTCATGTTATGAAGCTGAAAATGTGTTGCTGGAAAAGCGCAGCAGGTCAGGGCATCCAAGGAGCAGGAGAATCGACGTTTCGGGCATGAGCCCTTCTTCAGGAATGAGGAAAGTGTGCCAAGCAGGCTAAGATAAAAGGTAGGGAGGAGGGACTTGGGGGAAGGGCAACCAGGACAACCAGTACCTACAACAAATCCAAAGCCTCCAGCAACAGACCTTCCTCCGGATCCTCCGCTCCACGCTTGCAGCCATGC
>NC_057729.1:28050396-28067703 GCF_004010195.1 Chiloscyllium plagiosum
CAGGACAGAACCCCACTGGTCCTCACCTACCACCCCACCAACCTCCAGATACATTGTATCATCCGTCGTCATTTCCGCCACCTCCAAACGGACTCCACCACCAGGGATATATTTCCTTCCCCTCCCCTATCAGCGTTCCGAAAAGACCACTCCCTCAATGACTCCCTCGTCAGGTCCACACCCCCCACCAACCCAACCTCCACTCCCGGCACCTTCCCCTGCAACCGCAAATGCAAAACTTGCGCCACACCTCCCCCCTTACTTCCCTCCAAGGCCTCAAGGGATCCTGCCATATCTTCCACAAATTCACCTGCTTGGTCTCTGCTATTGATACTTGTTGATTGTAACGGTCACCCAATCAATATGTATGTTGCCTTATCTGGATGCTCCTCCCTGTAAAATGACTACATAGTTCATTAAGAAACTGCTGTTCCAGAGAAGATCGAGAACTCATGTCTCTGTGCATGTTCTCTCTCTCGAGGGCCTGGAATAAAGATAAGGAGGCAGAATTATACTGTGTCTCTGAGCGTTTTGTTTCGACAGGGGGAGGTGGTGGGGACAGGGATGACAGTATTTTCTGACAAGTAGCACCAAAGGTACATTGACTCATCATCTCTCTCATGGTGTTTTGTGATCTTGCTGTGAGGAAATGTTGACTCCAGTGTCCATTTACTTAACACAATTACTGCATTTCAAGTAGTATTTTGTTGGATCTAAAATAATTTGGCACCCTTCATATCCATCAGAATTAATTAACTCTGCCACAGTTATTCCCTTATGACATTGCATGCATGCAATGGTCTATCCATAGATAGCTAAATTTTACTACCCAATATCTAAACATATGTAGCATAATCTACAAAAGTTTTTAATAATCAAACCTCCTTGTTGCAAGCCCATAATTGTGATTTTCCTACACAGCCTTGCGATCAATTCACCAATGCTACAAAAGACTGATTGAACAAACTTAGGTGAGGCAGGATCAGAACAATTCTAAATTCTAAATTGTTGCGGCTTCAGCACTGATTGCTGTAGTACTCCACTCAATATATTAGAAAATGAACATTCAAAAGTTTAATTACATCTATTCCTTCAATTTCAGATGTGTTCTCAGGATTATGTATGGTTATAGTCATGGTCTGTTGCAAGCAACTCAAAAGCAGTACTAACAGGTTACCTCCATGATTTGGTTAGTGATAGTACCCCCCCAGTGGTGTTAAAGCAGAAACTGTTGTTAAATCTTCACATCCTAACAGTAAGGGAACAGTAATAACATCTGACTTAGCATCTGTTATGAGGAAATGTTGTAATCTCATATTAGGAGTTAATAGCAGAGCACTTCAAACATCTTAATGCAATCAGGCAGAGTCAACAGGGTCATGTGAAAGAGAAGTCCTGTTTGACTAACTTATCAATGCTCTTTGAGGAGTTAACAAGCCTCATGGAAAAGGAGAGCCTGTGAATGCAATGTATTTACATTTTCAGAAGTTAAAAATCACACAACACCAGGTTATAGTCGAACAGGTTTAATTGGAAGCACACTAGCTTTCGGAGCATCTGATGAAGGAGCGACGCTCCGAAAGCTAGTGTGCTTCCAATTAAACCTGTTGGACTATGACCTGGTGTTGTGATTTTTAACTTTGTACATCCCAGTCCCAACACTGGCATCTCCAAATCATGACATTTTCAGAAGGTAGCATCAAGGTGCCACAGCAAAGATTACTGCACAAGCAAAACGTTAGTGGCACAGGGGTCAACATACTAGCATGCAAAGTGCATTGATTAGTAAATCGAAGGCAGAGAATAGGCATAAATATGTAATTTGCAGATTGGCAAGATATAGCAAGTGAGTGCCACAGTGATCAGTGTTGAGATTTCAACTATTTACAGTTTCCGTCAAAAATGTAGATACAGGTACCCAAAGCACTGGTGCGACAAGAGAGATAGAAGTTAAAGATAGCAAGTTAAATAGACAAGGCAGAGAATGAGGGAAGACTGATGAATTAAACTGCATTTATTTCAATGCAAGAGGCCTATCAGGTAAGACAGATGAATTCTGGGCATGCTTTGAAAAATGGGACTGGGACATGGGCAGCACAGTGGTTCAGTGGTTAGCACTACTGCCTCACAGTGCCAGGGACCTGGGTTCGATTCCCATCTCAGGTGACTGTCTTTATGGAGTTTGCATGTTCTCCCCGTGCCTGCTTTGCCTGTTCTCCCTGTTCTTCTGGGTGCTTTGGTTTCCTCCCACAGTCCAAAGATGTACAGGTCAGGTGAATTGACCATGCTAAATTACCCATAGTGTTAGGTGCATTAGACAGGGGTAAACATAGGATAGGGGAATGGATCTGGGTGGGTTACTCTTCAGATGGTTGGTGTGGGGCTGAAGGGCCTGTTTCCATACTGGAGGGAATCTAATCTCTATAAGAGTTATTATAGAATCATGGTTGAGGAAGGTTCTGGGTTACGGATAGCTCGAGGAAGAACAGGAGGGGAAGTGACATTTTTGATTACAGAAAACGCCACAGTACTACTTCGAGAAGACATTCCTAGGGTTTGTCCAGTGAAGCTATATGAGTGGAACTGAGAAATAAGAAGAGGATGTTTGCTTTGATGGGATTGTACTGTACGTCTGCCAATAGTCAGTGGAAAATTGAGTAGCAAATACATAGGCCATAAGATAGTTGTAAGAAAAACAGATTTGTAACAGCAGAGGATTTTAACTTTCCAAACATTGATTGGGACTGCCATTGTGTTAACAGCCTGGATGGGGAGTAATTTATTAAGTGTGTTCAAGAAAACTAAATGTAGATGGCCCTTCTAGAGAAGGGGCAAAACTCATCCTACTCTTGGGAAATTAGGAAGGGCAAATGACTGAGATGTTAATGAGGGAGAACTTTGGGACCAGTGACCGTAATTATTTTAGTTTTAAGATAGTTCTGGAAAAGGATAGGCCTGGTCTACAAGTTAAACTTCTAAATTGGGGCAAGGCCAATTTTGATGTTATTAGACAGAAACTTTCAAAAGTTGACTGGGGGAGCCTATTCACAGGTAAAGGGACATCTGGCAAGTGGAGGCTTTCAATGGTGGGATAACAAGAATTCAGGGCAAGCATGGGCAAGGCAGGAGTAGGGAACACTAGATGACCAGAGATATTGAAGCTCTGGTCAAGAAAGAGAAGGCATATGACAGGTACAGACAGCTGGGATCAAGTAAATCCCTTGAAGAGTATTGGTGGTGTAGGGATACACTTACAGAGAAACCAGGAGGACAAAAAGCAGACATGAGATAGCTTTGACAGATAGGGTAAGGGAGAATCCAAAGAGATCCTACAAGTTTATTAAGGGCAAAAGAGTAATTACGGAGAGAATAGGGTACCTTAGAGATCAATGAAGCCGCCCATATGTGAAACCACAGGAGATGGATGAGATCAGAAATAAATATTTCAAGTCAGTATTTACCATAGAGAAAGACATGGAAACTAGGGAACACTGCAAGAAGATCCCTAGAAATACAGACCAGTGAGTAAAACATCAGTGATGAGTAAGTTGTTGGAGGGGATTCTAATATTTAGGATCTACATGCATTTGGAAAGGCAAGGACTGATTAGAGCTAGTCAGCATGGCTTTGCAGGTGGGAGAAAATTTGATTGAGTATTTTTTGAAGAGGTGACAAAGAAAATCGACGAATGCAGAGCAGTAGATAAAATCCACATGGACTTTAGCAAGGCCTTGCACAAGGTTTTGCATGGTAGACTGGTAAGTAAAGTTACAACACATTGGATCTCAGGAGAGCTAGCCAATTGGACACAAAATTGGCTTGATGGTAGGAGACAGAGGATAGTGGTAGAGAGTTGTTCAGACCGGAAGCCTGCGACCACCAGTGTACTGCAAGGATTGGGTGCTGGGTCCACTGTTGCTCATCAATTATTTACACAATTTGGATGAAAATATAGGAGGCATGGTTAGTCATTTTGCAGCTGACACCAAACCTAGTGGTATAGTGGACAATGAAGAAGGAGAAAGTGAGGACTGCAGATGCTGGAGATCAGAGCTGAAAATGTGTTGCTGGAAAAGCGCAGCACATTTTCAGCTCTGGACAATGAAGAAGGTTATATAAGAGTACAATGGGATCCTGATCAACTGGGCCAGTCGGCCAAGGAATGGCAGATGGAATTCAGAAAAATGTGAGGTATTACATTTTGCAAAGACAAACCAAGGCAGTGCTTGCACAGTTAATGGTAGGGTCCTGGGGAGTGTTGTTGAACAGAGAGGCACGGGGCACAGATGCATTGTTCCTTGAAAGTGGTGTCACAAATAGACAGTATGGTGAAGAGTAGCCATAGAATCGTACAGTACAGTACAGAGCCTTTGGGCCATTAAGACTGTACTGCAAAAAATACACAAAATATACACCAATCCCACTTGCCAGCACCAGGCCCATACATTTCAACTGCTAATCTAACTACTTGTTAAAGGTTGTCAGGTTACCAGTCTCAACTGCCCTCTGAGGCAGTGCAATCTGGATCCCTACTATCCTCCATGTGAAAAAAACATTCCCTCAAATCCCAACTAAACCTCCTGTCTTTTACTTTAGAATTTGCCCCTTAGTATTGACCCTTCAACTAAGGGGAACAGCTTCTTTTTATCTACCTTCCAATAGGTTGGTCACCAGAATTACACACAATACTCCATTTCTTGCCTAATCAAAATCCTGTATAGATCTAACATAAATTCCCTGCTCTTAGTATAGTTAGTCCTGCACTAGATGGATGCAGTATAAAAGTCACTTCAATAGTATGTCCTCATCCAACAGAGAGCAGATGTGGATTAAAGGCTACAATAGAAACTACATGGGAAGCAAAGAGCCAATGCATGTCATGTACAGGGGTCATGGGAGATACTGTATTATGATGTGGCAGGAGTTCTAAAATGGGAAATATTGGTCATGCCTCATCAACAATAAGTGCACTTACATCCACAGTTGCCAGACAGTGTGGGGAAGGTAGAGCTGGTTGAAATGTCTACTGTAAAGGAGCAGTTAATGTTCAAGCTGTGGAAATCATAAAAGTCAATACTTAAACCAGTTCTCCAATGTTATCCCACTACTGCTCAAGCACCTCACCCCAATCCACAATGAAGCATCTAAAGTATATAGGACATACTAAACACTAACAGCAGACTCAAGCTTTAGCTGGTGTCAATGAATGTACAGATACAACCACCTGGTCAGACAAACTATGGAATTGTACAGATAGCCCCATGGTTTTGAATAATCTGTCATGCCCTGCTTATTCCAAGCTATTAATTTTATATCTAACATGTCTTCTTGACCATACGACGATGTCACCCAGAAAATGGTGATGAGGATTTAGAAATTAGGGCAACAGGGTGTTCAGTTAGAGACCTACATTAAAGGGCTGAGTAGTAAACATGCTTTGACCCAGTACCTTTATAACCCCAAGCTGGACAGCTGGCCAGTATCGATAAAGTGTGGCAGAGGTAAAAGCACAGCAGGTCAGGCAGCAGCTGAGGAGCAAGAGAGTCAACATTTCAGACTTAACCGTTCATCAGGACAAGCTGGCCAATATCAATGGGCAATGGAGTGTAAAGGGTACAGGCAAGAACCACTGTATTGGCTATTTGGAGTTTAGGTCAAGGGCTGAAAGCTGTTAGAGTGAATTTACACTGTGAGGATTAAATATAGATTGTTAAATAAAAGCAAAGGGCATACTTCAATTAATCAAACTGTACCAGATGAATTTTACATATCCTAGAGGTTAACAGAAATCTGTAAGCAACCTTGTATAAATGGATAATAATGTTAAGAAAAACACATTAGAGACATCTTGGAGTTAGGAGAGATTTAGAGACAGGGAGCTGATACAGAACGGATACAGAATGAGAAAAACAATACCATCTACAAGAAGATTAACTTGATCTCTGACTGGGTGAAGGAGACAGTAATGACATCTGTTTCTTGTGTTTGTATGAAACAAGATAGGAATTTGGATAATGAGATGTTACATGACTAAAAATGGTACAACGATATGAAATTTTTCTGTATTCTTCATGGTCTTACTCCAGGCTAAATATAATGATGGTCACCCTACGAGACTTGAATAAAATTATCATAAGCCTATATTCAATCTTCAGTGTTCAAATATTAAAAGTTAATAGAACATTTGAAAGAATTGAAAAACTCATTGTCAAATTGTGGCTCAGAGGTGGCACCATTTGGGATTCCATGCATGGAAAATACATTCTTCAAAAGTGGTTCCTGTGGCCTCTGAGGAGGGTTAATTGAATTTCTGAACCTCATTCCAATCGGGAATAATCATTAACCGAGATAGGAAACCTTACCCTTAAATTCAAACAGACCTTTGCCAAGGTATTCCTATAACCAGATTAGGAAGGGGGGGGGGGGGTGTTGTTCTAGCCCTGAGTAGCACAAATTGCTCAGTTGGAAAAATACCCTACAAAATTAATGTTGCACTCTGGCCCTATATTTGAAAATACTAAAGGCATCTCTGGTGAATCTCTGGAGATATCCATAAGGAGAGCTCAGGAGATCATCAACCTCTCACTTCAAAGTGAAATGGTCATTGATAGCATGATGTGACAGCATTATTTAAAATATTGCTGCGGATCAGGGTTCCTAATAAAACACTTCAGCCACCCATCAGTGCATAACCTGCAGATCTGTGCACATTCTTCATTGCATAACTGTCTCATGAAATTCCTGCAACCTCTTTGCTGTCACTGACAAAGACTGAGTAACCAAAGCTATAAAAGCCCCAAAGTCGTGATTAAATTTTGTGTCTTCCATCCCTGCACTGTTTATGGAGATCATTGCTCAAAGTATCACAGTGTTCTGATGTTTCCCTTGCATATACTAAATTACTACGTCTTACCACATCCGCTGCAATCAAAATCTCAGATGCTGGGAAACAACTTGGCAAATCTTGTGTTCAGCAAAGTTACCAAAAGCTAATGGTCAGTTTCAATTTGAATCAATGGGTCCATGACAGAGTCAGAGAATTTCTCATGTGTCCCAGCCACTGGCAGAGCTTCTTTCTCAAGGTGGGTTAACACCAGGAAGGGTGACAGAGGTCGGCACCTAGGGCAGGAGTCTTTTGTGGATATACCAATTTCAAACAGGTATGCTGTTTTGGAAAATGTAGGGGGTGATGGATTCTCAGGGGAACGTAGCACGAACAGCCAAGTTTCTGGTATTGAGGCTGGCTCTAATGCAACGAGGTGTAGGTCAGTTTCCAAGAGATCAATTGTGTTAGGCAATTCTGTAGTCCGAGGTACAGACAGACGTTTCTGTGGTCAGCAGAGAAAAAGCAGAATGGTGTGTTGTTTCCCTGGTGCCAGGATCAAGGATGTCTCAGAGAGGGTGAAGAATGTTCTCACGGGGGGAGAGGGGCCAGCAGGAGGTCATTGTCCACATTGGAACAAACGACATTGGAAGGGAAAAGGTTGAGACTCTGAAGGGAGATTACAGAGAGTTAGGGAGAATTTTAAAAAGGAGGTCCTCAAGGGTAGTAATATCTGGATTACTCCCAGTGCTATGAGCTAGTGAGGGCAGGAATAGGAGGATAGAGCAGATGAATGCATGGCTGAGGAGCTGGTGTATGGGAGAAGGATTCATATTTTTGGATCACTGGAATCTCTTTTGGGGTAGAAGTGACCTGTACAAGAAGGACAGATCACCTTATTGGGATTGTATTATAGACACCGAATAGTCAGAGGGAAATTGAGAAACAAACTTGTAAGGAGATCTCAGCTAACTGCAAGAATAATAGGGTAGTTATGGTAGGGGACTTTAACTTTCCAAACATCGACTGGGACTGCCATAGTGTTAAAGGTTTAGATGGAGAGGAATTTCTTAAGTGTGTGCAAGACAACTTTCTGATTCAGTATGTGGATGTACCTACTAGAGAAGGTGCAAAACTTGATCTACTTTTGGGAAATAAGGCAGGGCAGGTGACTGAGGTGTCAGTGGGGGAGCACTTTGGGGCCAGCGACCATAATTCTATTCGTTTTTAAAATAGTGATGGAAAAGGATAGACCAGATCTAAAAGTTCAAGGTCTAAATTGGAGAAAGGCCAATTTTGATGGTATTAGGTAAGAACTTTCAAAAGCTGATTGGAGGCAGATGTTCGCAGGTAAAGGGATGGCTAGAAAATGGGAAGCCTTCAGACATGAGATAACAAGAATCCAGAAAAAGTATATTCCTGTCAGGGTGAAAGGGAAGGCTGGTAGGTACAGGGAATGCTGGATGACTAAAAACATTGAGGGTTTGGTTAAGAAAAAGAAGGAAGCATATGTCAGGTATAGACAGGATAGATCGAGTGAATCCTTAGAAGAGTATAAAGAAAGTAGGAGTATACTTAAGGGGGAAATCAGGAGGGCAAAACAGGGACATGAGATAGCTTTGGCAATAGAAATAAGGAGAATCCAAAAGGTTTTAATAAATATATTAAGGACAAAAGAGTAACTAGGGAGAGAATAGAGCCCCTCAAAGATCAGCAAGGCGGCCTTTGTGTGGAGCCACAGAAAATGGGGGAGATACTAAATGAATATTTTGCATCAATATTTATTGTGGAAAAGGATATGGAAGATATAGACTGTCGGGAAATAGATAGTGACAGCTTGCAAAATGTCCAGATTACAGAGGAGGAAGTGCCGGATGTCTTGAAACAGTTAAAAATGGATAAATCCCTAGGACCTGATCAGGTGTACCCGAGAACTCTGTGCAAAGCTAGAGAAGTGGATTGCTGGGCCTCTTGCTGAGATACTTGTATCGTCGATAGTCACAGGTGAGGTGCCGGAAGACTGGAGGTTAGCAAACGTGGTGCCACTGTTTAAGAAGGGCAGTAAAGAGAAGCCAGGGAACTATTGACCGGTGAGCTTGACCTCGGTGGTGGGCAAGTTGTTGGAGGGAATCCTGAGGGACAGGATGTACATGTATTTGGAAAGGCAAGGACTGATTAGGGATAGTCAACATGGCTTTGTGCGTGGGAAATCATTTCTCACAAACTTGATTGAGGTTTTTGAAGAAGTAACAAAGAAGATTGAAGAGGGAAGAGCAGTATATATGATCTATATGGACTTCAATAAGGCTTTGGACAAGGTTCCCCATGGGAGGCTGATTAGCAAGGTTAGATCTCATGGAATACAGGGAGAACTAGCCATTTGGATACAGAACTGGCTCAAAGGTAGAAGACAGAGGATGGTGAAGGAGGGTTGTTTTTCAGACTGGAGGCCTGTGACCAGTGGAGTGCCACAAGGATCGGTGCTGGGCCCTCTACTTTTTGTCATTTACATAAATTATTTGGATGCAAGCATAAGAGGTACAATTAGTAAGTTTGCAGATGACACCAAAATTGGAGGTGTAGTGGACAGCGAAGAGGGTTACCTCCCATTACAACAGGATCTGGACCAGATGGGCCAATGGGCTGAGAAGTGGCAGATGGAGATAATTCAGATAAATGCCAGGTGCTGCATTTTGGGAAAGCAAATCTTAGAAGGACATATACTCTTAATGATAAGGTCCCGGGAAGTGTTGCTGAACAAAGAGAACTTGGAGTGCAGGTTCATAGCTCCTTGAAAGTGGAGTCGCAGGTAGATGGGGTAGCAAAGAAAGCATTGGTATGCTTTCGTTTATTGGTCAGAATGTCGAGTGCAGGAGTTGGGAGGTCATGTTGCGGCTGTACCTCCCAACAGTTGAAATTTGCGTGCAATTCTGGTCTCCTTCCTATCGGAAAATGTTGTGAAACTTGAAAGGGTTCAGAAAAGATTTACAAGGATGTTGCCAGGGTTACAAGGAGAGGCTGAACAGGCTGGGGCTGATTTCCCTGGAGCGTCAGAGGCTGAGGGGTGACCTTATAGAGGTTTTCAAAATTATGAGGGGCATGGATAGGATAAATAGGCAAAGTCTGGACTCCCTTGGGGTCAGGGAGTCCAGAACTAGAGAGCATAGGTTTAGGGAGAGAGGGGAAAGATATAAAAGAGACCTAAGGGCCATTATTTTCACGCAGAGGGTGGTACGTGTATGGAATGAGCTGCCAGAGGATGTGGTGGAGGCTGGTACAATTGCAACATTTAAGAGGCATTTGGATGGGTATATGAATAGGAAGGGTTTGGAGGGATATGGGCTGGATGGTGGAAGGTGGGACTAGATTGGGTTGGGATATCTGGTCGGCATGGACGGGTTGGACCGAAGGGTCCGTTTCCATGCTGTACATCTCTGACTCTAAATGATGGCATATACCTATACTGTATTTGTATCAGGAAGAATTCTGATAGCACAGTGGATCCATTAGATCGCATCGCATAGATCTGAAATAAGACTGTTCTCAGATAAGTGGGAAATGCAGATGCTGCTATTAAATTTGGAAGATCACAATCATATTGTGCAAGGTTCTCAGTAAAATGAGCACACTTTTGATTCAATCAAACAAGAATGGTTGTGAGGCGCAGTCCAATGCACATTATCTTACTTCAAAAGTTGCCTGTGTTTTAAGTCTGGATAAGTATTGTTCCACTTGGATCATCATTCCCGTAAACTGTAAGAGTTCTGCAATATTCCTTGTTTGTCCTCATGACCTGATTGCTTCAGCCTTATGGATCTGCTGTTGACTGAAAAAGTGGCCCCAAAATTCCATCATTGGCCTTTAGTGTTAAGTGTCAATCTGAAGGAGAGTTTTCATAACTATTCTTCCCTGTCACCATGTTGCTGTTTAGTGTACCCATGGATGAGATTGTGGCATAAAACTTCTTGCATACCTTCTAGTATATTGGATATCATTCGCTGGAAAATCTCACATGCTCTGATGCCATAGGGCTAGAAATGAAAACCATAATGACAAGTGATATGACAATTCTGGAGTTCTTATCCAGGGCAAATTGCAAGGATTCGCTGTTTATGCCCAGTTTGGCAGTTCAAGTAGGTGCTCATCTCAGATGTGACTGGTTGAATCTCTCGCTACTCTGTCTTCTTTAGAGATGTTAAGTCTACATCAATCCTGATGAACACTTTCAGTTTGAGAGAAAAAAAAAGAACAGCAGACGCTAGAAGTCAGAAACAAAATCAAAAATTGCTGGAAAAGTTCAGTATCTTTTAAGAGAAAACAAGTTAATGTTTCAGGCCCAGTGACCCTTCTTCAGTTTGTTTGGTTCAGTTCTGAATAAAGGTCACTGGACTCGAAATGTTAATACTCCTTTCTCTTTGCAGATGCTGAGTGTTTCCAGCAATTTCCGATTTTCACTTTGAGAACTAGCACTGTAGCAAAGTATTGTGTGGTAGTCAACTGCACAAACATAGAACAGTACAGCATAGGAACAGGCATTTCAGCCCACCATGTCTGTGCCAATCCCCATGATCCCATTCTAAACTAATTCCATCTGCCTGTAAATGGTCTAAAGCCCTCTATTCTCTGACTTTTAATGTGTCTGACTAAACGCCTTTTAAACTCTGTTATTGAATCTGCTTCTACCACCTCTCCTGGTAGCACATTCTAAACATACATAACCCGTGTGTAAAAAAAAAATCTTGTCTCACATATCTCCTTTAAATTCGCCCCTTCTCACTGTAAACATATGACCCCCAGCATTTGACATTTCTACCCTGAGAAAAAAAAGACTTCGACTATCCACCTTATCCATGCCTCTCAGAACTTTATATATTTCTATTAAGTTGCCACTCAGCCTCTGAGACGCTATCATAAACAATCCAAATTTGTCTAACTTCTCCTGATAGTTAACCCAGGCAACATCCCGGTAAACCTCTTTTGCGCTATCCCTCAAAGCCTCCACATCCTTCCACAGTGTGGTGACCAGAATTGCATAAAATACTCCAAATGTGGCCTAACCCAAGTTTTGACACAGCTGTGACGTGACCTTTATACTAAATGCCCAACTGTTGAAGGCAAGCATTCTGTATGCCTTCTTTGCCACCTTATCCACCTGTGCTGCCATTGTCAGGGAGTAATGGACTTGCTTCCCTCTGCATAATCAATTCTCCTTTACTGTGTACTTGCCTCCTGCTTTTGACCTCTCAAAACGCATCATCTCACACATGACTTTCAAAAATACTCTGGCCCCAGAATATATGTGCTACTAATATAAGCAGGCAATTCGATGCCACTTACAATAATACTACCCAATGAACACAAACAGCAATCTGCATTGCTGGTATAACACAAGTAGGAGATTCAGAAAAAAATACTTTTAATAGGATTTAATAAAAGATCTGAAGCAGTCGATCTCCTCATTACCTTTATTGATCTAGCATCAATAAAAGGTCATCTAGCTTTTAAAGTGACTTAAAATATGGACCACTCTTTGGATAGCTCAAAATTAAGCTCTCCCATGACCGCATTTTACTCAAGAAAAGTCCAGCACACAGATGCAGAAAAGTCCATAGCATGTTAGGGCAGAGATAAGAAAATGTCTGTGACAAGCAGGAACATGACCTCTCAAAATGCATCATCTCACATATGACTTTCAAAATAATCTCGATTGGAGCATGGTGCGAATTTCATTTCACATTTTGTCTTTAAGTGGGCGTGGGACCTTCCCATGAATGAACAAGCAGTTAGGTTTGACATTTCCTTCAGTGTGCTAAGGTATATTTTGTTCCATTTCCCCAGGCCCTGAAAGAATTTTAAGAATCAGTGTTTAAACACACTTGGGTGATAATGTCTACTTTAAGAACAAACTTGAGGGCTAGTTAGGCCTTCGTGCTGATGGGTGAACATTATAGCTGTGAATAATAGTGTTTCAACAATTGCTTGTGTCTAGTTTTTAACATTACCTAAAGCTGATTCCTCCAGCACCTTCTAGTTGGACATTATGGGTAAACACCCATAAATTTCAAGTGTGTGAGTGCTATTGGCAAGAATATTAGTGCAGCAGTATTAACTAATTTGTTGTGTGGCTATGCCTTTAAAAGCATTTAGCTTAGGTTTTCTTAATATGGGCTCTTTTTAAAATGTGATTGCCACATGGCTTTCACATTATCGACAGGGCTTTCATTTCACTACTGGACCTTTCTCATACCATCACAAGAAGCATAAAAAGGCAGGTGGCACCTTTTCCATAAGCTACCTATTGCTGCCGTGATGTGTATTCCGAGACACTTTCTGTAGTGACTCCAAAATTGCTCAGTCTGACTGGAGCCCTGTATCATCTTGAAACATTTTGTGTGGGCTCAGGCAGAATTAATTGCTAACCTGAATCAAAGTTGGTCGCCTACAGTCTAGTCTGTGTTAGGCAGCAGACTGGTTCAGTGAGTGGGTTCGCCTTAACGTTCTTCGTCCATTGCACTATCCTGCCACTCAGTCTCACTTCAGAACTTTTCCCCTTCTTTTGCATTCAGAATGCAGGGCTGGCCTCATCCTTCACCTATAATACTGTAGTTCACTGGCTTTACTTCAGATGCTCCTTGATCAGTTGCTGCTGGTTTTGTGGGTCTTGTCACCATTGCCCACTTTGCAATAAAATCAGATCCGCACTCAAAGTGAGTGATCATTAACAGATGTCATTCATCATAACTATGTAGAGAGAATGATAGGGGCTCTTGTGGTTCAGTGGCAGTGTCCCTCCCAGTGGGTCAGACTGCCTGGGTTCAAATTCCACCTACTCCAGACAGAAGTTGCAACATGTTTGAACAGGTAGATTTAAAAATGTCTATGGAGAGGCTGGGAAGAGAGGAATCTCTCTGGAATCCAACAGACTTGGGTCCAGTTCCATAAGACCTAATACCACTCTTACATGAGTCAGTGATTCTGACAGGGAAAGGTAGCCCTTGACATCACAATAAATCAAATGGGTCAGTATATATTTTACCTGAACATGAACATTTTAAAGCTTCAAATTTAAGAATACTGACTGAAGCACCTTAACCAAAAACATTCTCAGTAGCCAGCAAACCTGAACAAAACTCTCTGGCCTCTTTGTATTGCCAGAACATTTTGGGTGATCCCTTCTTTTCTCTTGCCTTGGGTCCGACACCCAAAGCTCAACTGCAAGCAAATCTAGATATCTGTATAGGTAGCTGTAAAACTCTTTTAAACCAGGCCAAAAAAATTGTCAAAACAAAATCAATTAAAATTCATCTTCTACAAATAGACAGGAAAGGATACTGCCTAAGCAGAAGGAGGAGCAACTGGGGACCAAACTGACGCACCAATCTTGTGCACTATTGAAAAAACAACTGCCCATTCACAGAATTAAA
The DNA here is from genome assembly GCF_004010195.1 of Chiloscyllium plagiosum. Lineage (NCBI taxonomy): Eukaryota > Metazoa > Chordata > Chondrichthyes > Orectolobiformes > Hemiscylliidae > Chiloscyllium > Chiloscyllium plagiosum. The sequence continues at coordinate 28,064,644 of NC_057729.1, forward strand.
TTTGGGCCAAAATCCCTCTGTTTTTAATCATGAATTAAGGCACAAATCCCCATATACAAATGAAGAGGACAAAAATATGATTTATTTTACATTATTCCAGTCAAAGACACCCTAAAAAGATGCAAGCAATCTTTTTTCATGGTATTCAATCAATAGTGATGTTGCATCTTTCTAAAAAGATACATGAACAAGACAAAACAGTTAGTACACTGCCTTGTTCATATATGTTAATTTGCGAATCAAATTTCATTAGGATCATATGAAAATCATTTTTGGACTAAAACAAGCTCTTGAGTTTAGTTCAGAATAAAGACAGCTAATGAGGGAGAGCTCATCTTTATATTTTTAAACACATTTGATAAATGCACATCAATTTCAATTGCTCATAAAACAATGGACACTGTCACTGAAAATATGACCTGAATTTTTCTTCATTTAAACGGTCCCCAGCAAGGGAAGAGTCAGTTCATCAATATGAAAGGTGTATTTGGAATTTACAACATAGCAGCAGATCAACTGAGCCATCTCACACACTCCTTTACCTAACTCTCTGTACTTCTTGAATTTCTTTCTCCCTCATGTAGTCATGTCATTTCCTCCTGAACTCAATGCTATTTATTTCAGAAAGCTGTATGGTTGCAACTTGTTTTGGTCTGCTCCACATGTGCAAACACCTGTTCAATCTACTCTCCTATTTCACATAAAAATCCTCCATCAGATCACCATCAGCCTTGTCTCACTAGATAAGAAAAATCCTATTCTGAACAATCTCCTTAATGGGTATAACTCTCTCAGTTCTGGTAATATCCCTGTCCAACACTTGCTCCAATAATTCTACATCCTTTTCTACTAAGATGACCAAACCCCAACTCCATACTCCCAGTATAGTGGAACCAAGGTAATGTTTTATGTGATTCCCTATCTTTCAATTCTTTCACCAGTGCATTTTGTTTGCATCCTTTCTGAAGTCCTGTCTTGTCGCCCATTCAGACTCTGAATTTCCGTCCCCCTCCAACCAAAATGTGCCACTTCACAATTGCCTACGTTGAAGTTACAAACCCAAATTCTTGTTGTACCTAACAAAAACCCACTTCACATTCAATAACAAAACCTACAAACAAACCAATGGAACATCCATGGGATCACCAATGTTAGGATTCATAGCAGAAGCAGTAATGCACAGACTTGAACAAGCTGCCCTCCCATCTGTCCAACCCAAACCCATCCGCTACGTAGATGACACCTTAGTCATCATAAAATGGAACAAAACAGGGGAAACATACAACACCATCAACAATATCCTGACAGGCATAAAATTCACAGAAGAGAAGGAGAACGACAACAGACCCCCATTCCTAGATGTGACGGTGGAACGTATCATTAATGGAGAGTTTCAAACCAGTGTCTACAGAAAAACAACACACACAGACCAAATACTTAACTTCAGAAGCAAATCACCCCAACACCCACAAATGGAGCTGCATTAAGATATTAAATCAATGAGCTACATCACACTGCAGCACCCAATAACTACAAAAAGCAGAAGAGAAATCTCTACAAGGTTTTCAAGAAAAACAGGTACCCAATAAACACAATGCATCGATTCCTCAGAAACAAACCCAAACAATCAGACACAATGTAATCAAAATCTATAGCCACATTACCTTACATTAAAGGCAAATCAGAAATGACTTCCAGACTACTCAGACCCCTTGGCATCATGGTAGCCCACAAACCTACCAACACACTTAAACAGCAACTAATGAACCAAAGGATCCATTAGATGCCACCTGCAAAACTAACTTCATTTACAAGATATCATGCAAGAATTGTAAAAAACACTACATCGGACAAACTAGAAGGAAACTTGCCACCAGGATACATGAACACCAACTGGCCACCAAAAGACATGACCCACTATCACTAGTTTCCACACATATAGACAAAGAAGGACACCACTTTGACTGGGACAACACACACATCCTAGGACAGGTGAAACAAAGACACGCGTGAGAATTCTGAGGCATGGCATTCTAACCAGAGCTCCATAAATAAACACATCGACTTACATCCTATCTACCTTCCCTTGAAAAAAGGAATTGGAAATGACATCACCCACCTTAAGAAACCAAGACCAAGAAATAGAGAGGTGGGACATACCACCAGCACTTCACCAGAGATCGCACTGATGGTGTTACTTAGTCATGGTGACAAAAACTCTGAAATCACACCTTCAAGCTCAGCGAGCTAACGTACATACTTATCATCAACCTGAGCTACAAATCTTCTAAAAAAAAAATCAGTAACTAACCAAAATGCACATGACAAAGAGTCATTGTCTTAGCACCGATTGCCATAGAAAACTGACATTCCACCTTCTAATGGCCTGGGTAGCTACCTTTAACACTAACTGCATTTTCAATTAAGGGGAATTGGTTAGTTTGGATGGCTGGTTTGCAATGCAGCATAAAACCAACAGCATGCATTCAATTTCCACACCAGCTGAAATTAACACAAAGGACTCTCCTCAACTGTTCCCCAGCCCAAGGTGTAGTAACCCTCAGGTTAAACCACTACCGGTTGTGTCAGTCTAATGATAGAGCAACTCCTTTCAATTATGTTGCCAGTTTGATATACATATTGCTACTTCACCCATGCAATATCACAGAGTCAGGGATATAAATGTTTGTGCCTTAAAGACCTTTTGACAATTCAAGCACATTACATCTCCTGCATCACTCGTCTACAATTTCTGCTACTTCAAAATAATTTAATAGAATGTTGCCAAGCACAACCCTACCCACTGAAGCCCCTTTATGATACTTTTAATTTCAAAATATTTTATATTATTTTATTTAAGGAAGACATCTTGATTTTTCTTAGGACTGCATTGGGTTAACATCTCATTTCCCATTTTAAACTTCAGGACAACAGTAATGTAAACACAGTTACGTGACTGCATTAAGGACTGAGAAATAGCCATAGTTAAGTGGTATTATTTCAGCAAACCATAATGGTGATTTTTAATACAATTTAAATGCTGTGTACAACTTCAGTTTC
>NC_057729.1:28068203-28159020 GCF_004010195.1 Chiloscyllium plagiosum
GAGAATTCTGAGGCATGGCATTCTAACCAGAGCTCCATAAATAAACACATCGACTTACATCCTATCTACCTTCCCTTGAAAAAAGGAATTGGAAATGACATCACCCACCTTAAGAAACCAAGACCAAGAAATAGAGAGGTGGGACATACCACCAGCACTTCACCAGAGATCGCACTGATGGTGTTACTTAGTCATGGTGACAAAAACTCTGAAATCACACCTTCAAGCTCAGCGAGCTAACGTACATACTTATCATCAACCTGAGCTACAAATCTTCTAAAAAAAAAATCAGTAACTAACCAAAATGCACATGACAAAGAGTCATTGTCTTAGCACCGATTGCCATAGAAAACTGACATTCCACCTTCTAATGGCCTGGGTAGCTACCTTTAACACTAACTGCATTTTCAATTAAGGGGAATTGGTTAGTTTGGATGGCTGGTTTGCAATGCAGCATAAAACCAACAGCATGCATTCAATTTCCACACCAGCTGAAATTAACACAAAGGACTCTCCTCAACTGTTCCCCAGCCCAAGGTGTAGTAACCCTCAGGTTAAACCACTACCGGTTGTGTCAGTCTAATGATAGAGCAACTCCTTTCAATTATGTTGCCAGTTTGATATACATATTGCTACTTCACCCATGCAATATCACAGAGTCAGGGATATAAATGTTTGTGCCTTAAAGACCTTTTGACAATTCAAGCACATTACATCTCCTGCATCACTCGTCTACAATTTCTGCTACTTCAAAATAATTTAATAGAATGTTGCCAAGCACAACCCTACCCACTGAAGCCCCTTTATGATACTTTTAATTTCAAAATATTTTATATTATTTTATTTAAGGAAGACATCTTGATTTTTCTTAGGACTGCATTGGGTTAACATCTCATTTCCCATTTTAAACTTCAGGACAACAGTAATGTAAACACAGTTACGTGACTGCATTAAGGACTGAGAAATAGCCATAGTTAAGTGGTATTATTTCAGCAAACCATAATGGTGATTTTTAATACAATTTAAATGCTGTGTACAACTTCAGTTTCAACCATCAACTCTCTGTCCCGAAGAGTTTATTATATGTTAGTACAAAACTTCCATAAAACAGCTGCAGCAGAACCATATAATTTATTTTACTATAAAAAGGATGACATTGGAGCTTGCACAACATAGTACATTATAGATGCTCTGCTTCTACAATAGGTCAAGTTGTTTGGCTTCCAAGATCTGCACACAGACTTCAGGATCACATGGAAATAATCTGAAAGAATGACCACCTGCTGATGACTCAGGATTTACTTAGTGTTCCAGAAGAAAGATCAACATTGCACTTGACACACTTAGAATCCCACAGATAATAGTGTCATCTTAAGTCTTGTTACAGCAAAGTTTTAGCCAGCCAGCTATTTCTTTTCTTGACTGTGAAGATATATGAATGTGAATCATTATCATCATGAAGAACCGGCTAACACAATAGGAGGTAAAATTAACACAGATGAGCAAATTTGGTTTAAAATCTTGGTTGCATTGCTGTGCTGATTGTTCCTTTGGGCAACAACCTCAATCCTGACTGCTGTGTACAATTCTTATTAAATGATCTGGAACCGTATGAAACACTACAAGTAGTTCCCAAGTGCTGCAGTAAGTCCACTGGTGGTTATAAAAACAAGCACATTTTGCAGAGTAACTCAGAAGATTGGAGTAGGTCTTTGTTTTGGTGCAATTTATTCAAATACTTGGTTACATAACAGTAAGTACAGACTATTACTAGGACTATCAACATGGAAACAAAGTTCCAACTTCAAAACAACATTTAAGAAAACTCAGGGAGGAGATGAAGTTGTAATTTGTTTTGTTCCTTTATAGTTTTGTTGCTTTGAGATAGCACAGTGGAACTGTTACACAATTTAACAGTGATGATAACACAGCTGCAGTACTATTCACACATGGATATTCTGATATTACATCAGCTATGAAGCACAAGTTTTGCACAATTTATAGACTTAATATTCAGATCCTCATGTGGACCATCAGCTTAAAAAAATTGATTCCACTTCAAAGATAAACATCAACTTTATTACGTGCATTAAAATAATTTAAAGTTCCAATAATCTTGAAAATCACAAACTGAAGAAAAAAACTGATGGCAATAAATGAACAACCTACATTCCCAAAGTTGGCAATTTACAACTGTATGCAAAAGCAGAAACATTGCAGCTGTTCTCCCTCACAATTCTTAATAATAGCACTGATAGTCTTTGAAATGTTATGCTCTGCTACAGAGAATTAAACCTTCCAAAAAATTGTGCGAATACATCAGAAAATTATTGGACATGATAAGGCCATGATATATACAAATTTAGAGCCAACGAGTGAATACGGGCTCAAACAGATATCAGAAAAACATGCTCATCCTGTGTCGGACAGACGTCAGGCAGACATATTGTCAGAATCAAATCCATGAAATGGGTTGACTGCTTTTGCTTGTATTTACTTGGGGTAAGTGTAGCATTCAGGCAAAATAACATTTTACCCATTTTGGAATGTATGCTTCTGTCACTAAGTACTGCCAATAGCTGGGACTTCAGGGTGGTCTTGGCAAAAGCCCTCACTGCTATGTCAAAATGTAGCATTTATATCCAGATGGCGATAGTAACAAATTCTTTCATTTATCATGGGTACACAAAAGTCATAAGATAGTGAGCCTATCACACACATGCTAGTACATTGATATATATATTATTGCTTCCAACTATTGGACAACATTTCTTTTTCATAAAACAGCATATCATAGCTCAATGGATAACCAATACAGCAATAAGCAGACTGTAAACAGAATAAAACAAAGATTAGCCAAGACGTCACAAGAAAATCAAAAAGAAACCACTGCAATCATAATCCATGTCAAAAAACAGAGACTTACTTGTATCAAAACAATCAGATTTCAAGAACAAAGCAAAAAATTAGGAGAAAGAACATGAATTAGAAAAATTATTCTGCAGGAATTTCTAAAGAAACACACCGGAATATTCTTCAGTAAAAAACAGTTTTACGAAAAAAGCATCTTATTTTTGGTAGGTCTGAGCACTTGTGAGATTTGCCTTTAAAATGCATGAACATATTCCATGCTGCAGTCACGTTCACTTGCTTACTAGTTAGTAGAACATAAATTAGAATATACAAAATAAGTGAATGGCCTCAGAATTACATAATGCTAAGCAATGACTATCGCTTAATTAACTCTCAAACTACCTCAGAGGCATTACAAAAGGCTAATTACAGTGAACAGGCATGATTAGTAAAACTGTCTGATAATCCCTTTAAGGCACACGGGGAATCACTAATTAATCTCCTCATGGAGCTCATTGCATAACAGTGCCCTTGATAAAAAGCAATGGCCTGCCAGTTGGAACTCATCACCGGAGTCCAGTAAGTGGCTCTTGTGTTTGCCCATAACGGATTTTGTTTGTAAATATTCAATTGTGTCCATAGGTTACTGGTGGTGGTCAACAAAAGTTTTTAAAAAGTCACAATGATTTTGGTGATGGGTAACACTTTCAGATATACAAAAATAAGGTACACACAGCGAGATGAGATGGCCAAGAGGTTAAGGCAATGAACTGCTAATCCATTGTGAGGTGGCTCCTATGCTGCAGCGATAGTGTTCCTACCTCTGAGGTAAGAGGTCTGGGTTCAAGACCCACATGTTCCAGTGGTGTGTAATAACATCCCTGAACAGATTGAATAAAATGATGAAGCATCACTTTGATAGCTTACGTTGCCCACAATGAGCTTTGCATGTATATTCTCATAGACTATGTGAATAATTTACTGGTGCTGGTGGTTAATAGTTTAAAAGCAAAATTAAAATGACGATGATTTGGTGGTGGCAAAGTTTTTCTGAGTGTGATAACACTTCTAGATATAAAACAAACATAAAAGAGCTCTTGTGGTGCAGTGGTAGTGTAGATTGATGATAGTGTCCCATCCTTTGAGCCATGAATCCTAGGTTCACATGCTCCAGGGGTGTGTAATGACATCTCTACACATGTTGATTGGAAAGTACATTAAGCAGACACAAAAAGAGCCCTTGTGGTTCAGTGGTAGTACCCCTATCTCTCAGCCAGGAGACCTGGCTTCTAGACTCATCTGCTCCATATATGTGTCATAACATCTCTGAACAAGTTGGTTAAAAATGTCTACAAAACTAACCTAACAGACTCACTACAAAAATGAAAACAAAATCAGGCACAGGTGTGTTCTTGAGGTGCAGCGGTATTGTTCTTTCTCTGAACCAGGAGGCTCACCTTCAAGTCCTACCAGCTCCAGAGGTGCATAACAACATCTCTGAGCATGTTTAAAAAATACATAAAGCAGACCCAGGAATGGGCCAGCAAATCTCTGTCTGTCCTGGGCTGGGGCTCGCCTATCTATACCATGAGTAGTGGCTCTAATTTGATAGTTCAACAATAAATGATATTCAATTCTAATCAGGCTTCTTGAATTATTACAGATTACAATTAAATTCCAAGACTTCAGATTCAAGGAAATGATCAATTATCAGATCTTCTAAAGAAAACTGACTGGTCTTGTATAAGTACTTAAAACACTATAGAGCAAACTATAACCATACATTTGATGGGCTGCATTGCCCAGAAATGTATCATGAAAAGGATATAAGACAGAGATACAATATACGTTGCAAGAATGCAGTATGTATTAGATACAAGTTATGTCAGTTACTTATTACATGTAGAAGTCACATTGGCTCAAAGTATAATCATGCTAACCTATAATGCTGTCCCAATTTGAAGTGCCATATTTAAATAAAACCTCAGACATCAAAAGTGACATGGAAGAATTATCAACTTATTTAAGGAACTCAATCCAAATCAACTCTGCTAAGCCTTAATGCGTCATACATCTATGCTTACAAAAGACAACTGGTAGTTTCATATGAAAATAATTACTAAATGCAAAGCCAAGGGAAGTCAGGGAAAATTCTTCTGAAAGGCAAAAAGCATTAATTATTGGTCAGAGGAGGAAATATGGATGGAGCTGCCCAAGGGCAAATGTACTGCACCACTGATGTTTTTCTCAAATTTTATGTCAATAATGTGAATTCCAAAACTCAACACAAAGTATTTAAGTTTGAAGATGGCATCATCTTAAGAGAGGCAGTGAAATTATTGACTATGCCGAATATTTGAGGGAAGACAAACAAGAGAAATCTGATGTACAGAATGGAAAATTGTGCAACACATACTCTGGGAATGACAATTGAAATAGCTGAAGATATAATTATAAGTGGGCCAAGTAAGCCATTAAATCCAATTCAGTGCAGAATATTGTAAAACCATAATGCAACATAAAAAGACTTTAAATCTGAATTCCACTGTTTTTGCTACGTCAGGAAAAAATCTCGGTCAAACCGTTCAAGAGCTCATATCATATCTTTACTCTGGTCAGGAACAAACAACAGATCATCTTAAACATGCATCCATGATGTGATGCCATGTAACAAGGTCAAAGACAAAGTGAAGAAAAGGTATAATCTAAATATTAATACTATTATCACAGGCCAGGTAAGGGACATATCCATATAATATTAGACTTAGGATTGTTGCACCCCTAAATTGACCTGAAGTCTCCAGATATCCAGGATCAATCTCCAGAAAACTATTCTTTGCAATTCCTCAGAAAACTCCCAGTCACATTAAAAAGGACTTCTGTGGTCATTTCCTTTAGACATCTTTTCTTGATCAGATACAAAAAAAAATTAAAAATGTGAAAAAGCCTGTTTGGCTGACTATGAAACATCATTAAAGCAGATCATGAGTTGCTTGCCTTCCAATTTGTGCAGAAAGGCAGTGCATCACGGGATAATGTTGTTGGCCGACTAATGGCTGCAGAGCATGGGACCAAGTCATGCGAAGAAATGTCCAGAAAGACAATGGTGGTTGCTGACCCTAAACAATGATGGGACCAGGGATTAGTGATATCCCTAAAAGGGCTGTTAGGAAACTGAAAATGCTCTGCCAATAAAATAAAGATGTGGATGGATTAAGCAATCAAAAGAAGGATAGACAGGGAATTACTTTCGTGATAACACCAATCATCAGATGCAAGATCTATTTAAACTCAGAAGCAAGGAGTCAAAAAGAGAGTTTGGAAGAGGACAACTTGAACTAATAGGCTGTTTATACAAACAAATCACAGCTATGCAAAATTCAAAGTGAACAGAGTAACAATAGTTGATTTGCAGTTTGGGGGTTACAATGGAGGAAAGATTAGAAGGAATGGTGAGACAGAAAATGGTGGTATGTCCAAACAGGGATAAATGACATTGGGAGGTGCACTCTGTAGGCCTTAAAAGTTGGAGATACAACAATTCATAGAATCCCGACGGTGTGGAAACAGGCCACACTGAATTTCCGAAGAGTATCCCACCCAGACCTATCCCCCACCCTATTACTTTACATTTCCCCTGACTAATGCAACTAATCTACACAACCCTGAACACAATGGGCAATTTAGCATGGCCAATTCACCTAACCTGCACATCTTTGGATTATGGGAGGAAACCAGAGCACCTGGAGAAAACCCATGCAGATAAGGAGAGAATGTGCCAACTTCACAAAGGTACCAGAGACTTGAATCGAACCCAGGTCCCTGGTGCTGTGAAGCAGCAATGCTAACCACTGAGTCACCTTCCAGATTTAAAAATAGCTAAAAGATGGCAGCTTAAGGAAACAAAAAGATAAATTACCACCAAAATGGGGCAACAATAAAGGCACTTCCATGAAAAGGAAAGATTTTGTTTCCAGAACAATGACAAGAGTAGAAGAGACGGGTGCGAGAAAACTAAGCTGAGGAAACAAAAAGATTCAAGGAAAGCATCAAGATAGCAATTATATAAATAAATAACAGTGCACAGCAAAGAAACCAAACAGCAGATGCAATGGATTTCACAGCAGAATTTCAGAAACGATAGGTATAGATAAGAAAAATACACTGGAGAAACACGACAAAATTACAGGATGGAAAAGCGTTGAATATTAGAGTTTAGCAAGCTCAAACAAAAATACACTGTGCATAGAACCACATCATTCAATGTCATGGACTTTAAGATTATGATAAACTGGAAACTAAGCTATTCCGATTAGAAGTCGTTTTCTAAGATCCCTGCTTAGACTGGGGTCAGCAAGAATAATTTTCTCTGTAGCAATGACATTTGAGAACAGCCAAGGTATTTTCACAAGAACTTGCAATCATTCAACTGTAAACCAAAAAAACAAGTGGTTTAGAGTCAGGGTTGCCCAATCTTATGCATGACCCTTTCAAGAAAATAACTGGAGGCACTCTTCATGTAACCCGTTATTAGCAATGACCCAATATACAGTAAATAGAAGTTGTAACAGCCTAAAGGCAACAGCAAAAATAGTTCAGTTCAACATAACACAGAAGTCACAAATTTCTGTGGGTGACGGTATGCATCAAAGCAAGGAGCAGAAGAAACCAAAGGGAAACTCTGTGATAGAAATGATTAAATGGCAAAAGGAATTACAGTGCAAGGCAAAAGAAAAATAACAAAAGGTGCATGTAGGGGAGATGTAAATTGAAAAATAGAATCATTATCAACATTCAAAAAGGACATTCACAAATAAAACAAAAATCAAGAGAGAGTTCAAAAGTCATTTTTGACATTGTTGAACTCAGCCTCAAGTTCAGAAGACTGAAATGCCTCATCAAAGAAAATCCATATTCATTTATATTTCCTTGACTTCTGTCCCACCTGAACCATAATGGAGCTTCCATTGTCTTCAGCTTCCATCACATCATCCTCACCATTCAATACATCTTCCTTCACAATTCTCATTACTTCCAGTGAGATGCTTCCACCAAACACACATCTATCTCATTCTATTTCAACATTCCTCACAAGCCATTTCTTCCAGGAAACCAGGAAACTTGATTTTTTTTTTTAATTCATTCACAGGTTAAGGGACTTGCTGGCCCAATTCACAAGGTTCCCACACATTAAAAACAATATTAACAGGATGGAAGAAGGCCAAGAGAGTGTTATAATTTTGAGGTCAAGAAAATTGTTAAGTTTTTGGGACTATATTTTTAATTTAACTTAAATGAATGGGATCTTATGACCTGCTCTAAAGATTGGCAGCAAGCCTGAATAATTTGATTGTTAAAAACTAAAGGGGTCCCAAAAGTTTTTATAATTGCAGACAAAAAAAACAGCATCCTGTAAGCTAACTGGAAGTCTTTCAAGTCCCAAAAAAGAGTTGCAAAATGTTGAGCTTTAAACCGATCAGCACTTCTACCCAGATTCAAGGTCCATATGGTTCACATTGCCATAGGTTTTGCAAGAGGGAGAGTCTAAGACTGCTGAAAATGCATAGCAAAACCCTGTCTGCTAGTACGTGGAAGAGGGAAAGAAGTTGTAGACGGGCCAGAGGCTGTGTATCACAATACAGAAATGGAGGTGGGGGCTCATACTCTCATGAAAAGATCAAATTCATGGAGAGGTTAGAAATTTTGACTAACTATATGACAAAAAAATCTCTGGGCTGGGTGAGTGGTTATCAACTATGAGGGACAGTTCGGAGATTGAAACTTCCAAGACTGAGAAAGAAAAAGGACAGAATTAAACGCTCAGGAGCTAAGAATCACCTTGGATTGATTCTGGGAGAATAAGTGTCCACTTAAAAATCACAGTGTAAAGTACATCTGTGAAGTGTGGTTTCAATTATGCTCAAAGAACAATGGAATGTTTTCCTTATAGTTTAACATAAAACTTACCTAAAAGATAGATTTCAACCAAAAAAGGCTTTTCTTATTTTGTTCTAGTTAAAGTCTTAAAACCCAAACTCTGTGTCACCTTTTCAGCTATCAACTGGATGGTCAAACATTTTCTTCAATTGGTCTCTCCAGAAATTGTAACAAAGGGATGGGAGAAAATCAAAAAAGTCAAAATAGAAAAAGTCATTTGAAAAATACAATGTGGATTTCAATCTGAAGATCAATAGCATATGACTTGCTCATTGAAGTATGCAATAACAACATTGGCACATGGCTATGCAAAAAAAAAAGACATGTATGATCTGAAAGACTGGCTTTCCTTCTACTTAGAGAAAAAATATTTGTTCCTCTAAACAAAGGTAACCCAGACGGTAACAAGAATTTTAATGAAATGCAGTATGTAAATAGTTAACAGGGCTCAAAAGAAAAACGAATGCCCAGCTGAAGCTGGCATTTTATATCGAGTGCTGAAAGAGACTAGGGAGGACACAAATCAAGCATTGGCAATTACAAGCAAATTCCAAAAGGAGAGAAAATAGAACCTTCTTCCCATTGTTTGCAATTATCCATTGTTTAGACAGCTTGCTTAGCTTTCATGGCCTTAATAGCCACAAAAACAACCGTTCATTGATCTTGACTGAATAAGAATATTTCCAGTGAGAAACATCTTTAGGAAATGTCTTCTTTGACTTCCACATAGACTCCCCAGTGAGTTCGAACAGTGAGAATTTATACTATTTCCTGAAATTGTTCTTCAACAACAAAAGTTCAAAATCATTGTTCCTAATACTTAGCACTTAAACTGAAGCTTTCTAAAAATAATTGCATACACTTTGTCATAATAAAATGTTCAGATGGTAAGTATTGAAAACCAAGCATTTATATTTTAGTCGATGAACTCAAAGAAATGCAGATCACCCAACGTGTGTTGTAGCAGAAACGTCACTGGTTTTGGATTGTTTAAGAGTTGGAAATTAGTCATTTCACAGGCTCTGACTACAATCTTTCAAACTTCATCAGATATTCTGAAAGGAGTAACCCTGGCCTAAAGAGGTCAGTCAGCAATGACAGCTTTGATGGAAGACAATAATGCAGGACAGAACAAAAACAGCTCTTGAAAATATGGTTTAATAAATGAAAGTGAGAATTTGTGATGGATGCATCATGTTTGACTCACTTGATTCAATTCTTCAATAAACTAAGTGGTTTGGGGAGGTTGAACAAGCATGGAATTACAAACACCTTTTGATATACAAAATTTTTCTGGCAGTGTCTATGTGTATACAAAACTGACTAAGAGACAGAAAGTCAGTTGTGGTGGAAGTTGTTTTTTCAAACTTGAGGGACACTCCTCCCCCCATCCCTAAGTGTCAATAAACGGATCACTGACCTGTTTAACTGTGGTTTATTACCTGGATTTTAGAGTACGGGGTATAATTAAAAACTTTACAGATGATATGAAATTGAAAACAGAGTAACCTATAAGTTGAATCTTAAAGAACCTTTAGGACATCACATACTAATAAAATGAACACATAGTAGATGAAATTTAATAAAGACTAAAAATGACATGATGCATTCTGCTCAAGGAATTATTGAAGTAAGAATAAGGGGTAACACAAACTATTTTGTAGAATCTTAAAGAGGGTCTATGGACAGATTTCGAAAGGTATACTGCTATGAACCACAGAGAGACGTCTGCAACATCTTTTTCAAAAGAAAATAATCCCAATGCCAAGAGAAAACAAAACACCAAATAAGGTGTCACTTTTTTAAAACATGTACTATAAGAAACCAAACTGAAGTCAATGTAATTCATATTAACTGGTGAAGGCTATTTCACACGGGGGTAAATAGTCAATGCAAAGTTACGCCTCATTTAGTTATCAGCACTCGTATTACTTCCTGAACACATGTGGGAGCATATGCAGTCTCTAGCCTTTCCAACTCACCTCCACTATATAGGGTGCCTCACTTCATTCATTCTCTTCTGCCCTTCAAAAGGATGCATTTACCAGGTGTAGTATTCCAAAACATCATTCCCAGACACCATCTGTTGACTCAAAACAGTCAACACTGACAAGGTGCACATCTACAAAACTCATCACCCTTAGAATCACAACAGTCAATGATGGCACAGAATCTCCAATGGTTTCCTTCTTCAAAATTATTTTGGGGGCTGAAACAGCAGCCAAGGGTCTTGTTGAATCCACAAGCTCATGCCATTCCTGTCTTCAGCTCTCTGCTTCTTCTAATTGGTTACACACAGAGAAACAGTTTCCATTCTCTTTTCAGAGAATTTTTGTTTGTTTTGGTTCTAGTTCTAATCAACCTATTCATAAATGCAATCACACTTCTGGAGCAGATATAGGACTTGAACCCAGGCCTTCTTGATTCAGAGTTAGGGACAGTACTACCGTGTCACAACAGCCTATAGAAATCTGTTTTTAACACAAGGATCTGTTCAAAGAAAATTAAACAGAACACTATTCAATTCAGAGAGAAACTTGTTTGTTTCCTCTCAGCAAAAATGTCAGTATGTTCTGAACTGGCAAACTGAAAAACATGGGCTGATCCAACCACACTGCAGAGAGTCTCTTAGCTGTACATCTCTATTGCAGCCACAGGGCACATGGGTAGTATTGGAACTTAATGACATCATAACACAAAAACCATGCATCCTCTTCCAGAATACTTAGCAAGTTATGATTTGGAATACTTTCTTTAAAATGGTTGGTGTAATTTGCAGAAAAGAACTAGAGATTAAGAGGAGGCAGTGAATACAGGGAGAACTAGCCATTTGGATACAGAACTGGCTCAAAGGTGGAAGACATAGGGTGGTGGTGGAGAGTTGATTTTCAGACTGGAGGCCTGAGACCAGTAGAGTGCCACAAGAATCGGGGCTGGACCCTCTACTTTTTGTCATTTACATAAATGATTTGGATGTGAGCATAAAAGAGGTACAGTTAGTAAGTTTGCAGATGACACCAAAATTGAAGGTGTAGTGGACAGTGAAGAAGGTTACCTCAGATTACAACAGGATCTTGACCAGATGGGCCAATGGGCTGAGAAGTGGCAGATGGAGATAATTCAGATAGAGGCAAGGTGCTGCATTTTGGGAAAGTAAATCTCAGCAGGACTTATACATTTGATGGTAAGGTCCTAGGGAGTGTTGCTGAACAAAGAGACCTTGGAATGCAGGTTCATAGCTCCTTGAAAGTGGAGTCGCAGGTAGATACGATAGTGAAGAAGGCGTTTGGTATGCTTTCCTTTATTGGTCAGAGTATTGAGTACAGGAGTTGGGAGGTCATGTTGCTGCTGTACAGGACCTTGGTTTGGCCACTGTTGGAATGTTGCTTGCAACTCTGGTCTCCTTCCTATCGGAAAGATGTCGTGAAACTTGAAAAGATTCAGAAAAGATTTACAAGGATGTTCCCTGGAGCGTCAGAGGCTGAGGGGTGACCTTATAGAAGTTTACAAAATTATGAGGGACATGGATAGGATAAATAGACAAAGTATTTTCCCTGGAGTTGGGAGCCCAGAACTGGACAGCATAGGTTTAGGGAGAGAGGGGAAAGATATAAAAGAGACCTAAGGGGCAACCTTTTCACACAGAGGATGGTACGTGTATGGAATGAGCTGCCAGAGGAAGTGGTGGAAGCTGGTACAATTACAACATTTAAAAGGCATTTGGATGGGTATATGAATAGGAAGGGTTTGGAGGGATATGGGCCTGGTGCTGGCAGGTGGGACTAGATTGGGTTGGAATAGCTGGTCGGCATGGACGGGTTGGACCGAAGGGTCTGTTTCCTTGCTGTAAATCTCTCTGACTCTATGACACATTTGTGAAGTCTCTAGAAGCCCAAGCCAATGTTCTGGGGAATAGGATTCAAATTCCATTATAGCAAATGGTGAGAAGTGAATTCATTAAAAATCTGGAATAAAAAGCTGGCCTAATCTCAACCATGTGAGCATTGTCAATTGTCATAAAAACAGGTAATATCCGAGTAATGATAAAATAGGTACATAGTAGATTAAACGGAATAGAGAAACCTGAAATCAATAAAAATTTGAATGAAAAGCTTGCCAGAAAATTTGCTATCATTACTAGGTCTGGTCTACATGTGACTCCAACCCCACAACTAGGTGGTTGACTACTAACTGCCTTCTAGCAATTGGGGAACAGCAATAAGTGCTGGCCTAGCCAGCAACACCCATATTCCATGAATGAATAACAAAAAAAAGTCCTTGAAAAGGGAACTTTGCCTAGATATGGAAAAAATACAGAGAACAAAGAATCATTGATTTTTAATTTCTGAAGAACTGACAAAGGCATGCTTAGACAAACAGCCTCTTTCAATTCTGCATCATTCCGTAATGGTATTCAAGTTAATTTAAGTTACCAATTTTCTAACACTGAAATCTCCATATTAGCCATGGAATGAGTTTTGCTACATGCTTACGTTCAAAAATTAGAATGCCTTAATGATTTCAATTCTCAGGTTGCAAATTGTACACATGCCAATAACTACATTGTCCAGAAATGCAAAATATACCCAAGAATGTCACAGAAAAGCAATATTATTTGAAGATGTATTGCAACCTGTTTTACTTTATCAAGATTGGTTATGTCGTGCTGCCACTCAATTCATTACTGCACAGTTCAGATGATTAGTAGTTTTAAAATAAGTTGCTTTATACAAACACAATTGTGCATCACTTCTTTAACTATAAAGCAGAAATATTCTGAAGTTCTAAGATATATTTCAAGTGAAAACATAGTTTCTGTTCATCAAATCATCTAAAATGGAACATCCAGTTACCAGACTTGCAAACTATAGGTGTGTCTACTATTCACTGCAAATTGTACAGATGAGGTACAGGTGAACGATCCCAAATATCAGAAGACGGAGTTATGTGTGAAGATGAGAAAAAAAATGTAGATCACTTTGACCTTGAAAATCGTAAATTAGGGAACATTACCAATTAAGAGAACAAAGTTGGTTCTCAGCACCTTTTTAAGAAACAAGACTTTGAGGACAAGGCGCGATTGATACAATAAGTTTTCTCCAAACAGACTTCTGTACGCTAAAGTCAATGTTAATCTTTCAAAAGCAGTAGCACAAGATCACTGCAGCGTGACCGTCCAACTGAGTAGCTGATTCCTGAGAATTTGCTTCCAATATCCTTCCTAAATTATTATTCCAGTATTAAAACATTCTTTCAATGAAATATCCTCCAATGGAATACTTCCTGGTATCACTCCTGAAATTAGTTTTTCTTGGTTAGAAGAAAGACTTGGTGCCTTGTATTCTCAGCTGTTCTTCTACTACTTGGATTGTGCCATTTGCTGGCAAATGGGACTAGATAAACTTTGGATATCTGGTCAACATGGACTAGTTGGATTGAAGGGTCTCTTTCTTTGCTGTCTATGACTCAATCTGGTAAAACATTGAAATAAGACACTTTACAGTGATCAAATATTACAGTGAGGCACACAAATAGGTGTCAGTGCAGATGACCAAATATTTGATCAAACAGGTAGGTTTCAAGGAGCAAATTAGGGTAAAGTGGTGCAGGGAGTGATATTAGTAGAGCTTAGCGTGTTGATACTGGAAGGCACAGTGATGAATGGTGCAATGATTAACAGAAGCAATGAAATTAGAGATGCAGATGTCTCTGAGGGTAATGGGCAGTGGAAGATTTCAGAGACAGTGAGAGAATAGGTATTGGGGCAAGATTGGATGGATTTGCAAACATGGATGAGAAATTTTAAAAATGATTAATTTTCCAGGGGCCACGAAGGGTTAGCAAGCACAGGGGTGATAGTGATACAGCATTTGGTGAAAATTAGGCAGAGTTTTGTGTGACCTCAGGTTTATGCAGGATACAATGCAAGAGGTTGGCTACAAGTGTATGGATGTAACAAAGGCATGGAAGTGAGTTTGTAGTAGAAACGCTGAAGCAGAGACAGAGAAGGACAATGTTATGGAAGTGGATGGTCCTAGTTATGTGACAGATGTGTTTAAAAACCCAACTTACAGATCAATAGGACACCGAGGTTGCAAACAGACTGGTTCCACCTCAGACAGTTGCTAATAAGAGGGATGCAATTGGTGGGAAAACAACAATTTGCTGGAGAAACAACTGGCTCAGTCCCAATATTTGATTGGTGGAAATTTCTGCTTATCTAGTATTAAAGGTCAGAAAAGCAATCTGACAATTTAAAGACAGTGGAAGGATTGTGAGGTGGAGTGGTGACAGTGAGGTAGAGCTGATGGGCTCATCAGCATATGGATAGAAACTTACCTTGCACATTCAGTGGTATCACCAAGAAGCAACACATAGATGAGAGATGATGGGTCCAAGAATGGATCCTTCAGGATTCCCAGAGGTAACGATACAAAAATGGTAGAAGTCATTTTGCAATTCACAGCCTACAATTAGATATGATTTGGGCGATGCCAGTGTTGGTCTGGGGCATGCAAAGTTAAAAAAAAAAAACACCAGGTTATAATCCAACAGATTTAACTGGGAGCACTAGCTTTCGGAGCGCTGCTCCTTCATCATGTGGTTGTGGATGAAGGAGCAGCGCTCCAAAAGCTAGTGCTTCCAATTAAATCTGTTGGACTATAACCTGGTGTAACTTTGTACAATTAGATACATATCACTGGAACCACACAAGGGCAAACTCATTCTGCTGAGATAGGGGTGAAAACTCTGACACAAGCTTTTCCCCCACATTGAAAAATAATTGAAATCACCTATTATTCATGAATTTGATGAGTCTCCTCTAGTGATTTGAAATTTAAAATTAACTCAGACAGAAATAATCTTCATATCCTAGATGGCATCACACACAGTATTTGACACAGTTGAGGTGGGAGACAAATATGTAAAGCATCAAGGTGCCCAATGCCTTTAAAACTGCTACATAGAACTCAGATTCTGTCAATCCTGCCAAACTAATTGATTAAAGGAGAAACGAGTTAATTTGAAGTCAGAGTTATTACAAATATGTTTATTCCAACCCCACAATAATCTTCTATAATAGCTTGTGTGTAATCAGTTTAAGAGGACCTACCAATTCGAAAGAAAAACAACTTCTTCCTTTAAAACAATTCTCTAGAACAGTTAATGAAATTACTTATCAAAAGTCCACTAAACAAAAAAACTTCAGATAAAGTTCAAATAAAATATTCTACAATCAGAGCTCCTAGAAAAAGGCTGTGTTGGGATTGAAGAGAGAGTTGTGGGATCATTAAAAAGAAAGAGATAAAGAATAATTACTACCCTGTGGTGATAGAAAATGTATAATTGTTCTGCCATTAATACTTCCCACTTTGATTTTCTATTGAGAGCTCCTAGCTCTTGGCATCCACTTATATTAAATGTCAACAGATTTTCCTCATATTGGGCTTCTGCCAAAAATTGGTAGTTTATGTTGAGTTATAGACGTGTAATTGTTCAACAATTAAACTGATCAATTTGAACATCTATTTCAACATAGAATTTGGGTGAAGTGCAGTTGCAGTTTAGACATCGGCGAAAACAAAAATATCAATTTGGTCATATCGCTATATCAGAGTCAAATATAGCCCTGCAGTCACCTCTAGCAGCTTTGCTTAACAGAGTAATTTTCAGTATGAAAGGAAAAAAAAAGAAAACTTGGAAACTTAGTCCCCAAATTAATCACTTTAGCTTCCCTACAGTTTTTATTGCTTCAACAGCAATTATTTCATTTTAACCTTCACCAGTTAGTGACTAACTTAAAAATATAGTGCTTGCAGCAAGGAAATGGTGGGTTAACATTAAAATGTTCTCAGTACTTTTAGTTCTTCATTCTGCAGATTTACCTCACTTGTGGTCATTTTGACCTATTGTATTGTCATTGTGACCTACATTGAGTGCCCACAAAGAACACAAGCAATGTACTTAGGCATAAAACTCCAAATTAATTACATAGATACTCAGTCCTAAGTTTTGCTCATAGGGTTTTTAAATAAATACACATACTATTCCTCAAATAAATAAAGATCACATCCATAAGGCACCATTAGGGCACTACAATATACATGCTTTAGTGCTACAGATAGAATAATCAGAATCTGATAACAAATTTCAGTTCAGTGACTGGAGTGTAATATTTCACGTAGGGCATACTGAGAGACTGCAATATTAAGACAGCTGGCAACGTCACTTGTGATCCAGTTGGCTTAGATGAACAAAATTGTCTACAATAATATTTCCTATCTAAGCACCTGATTTCTCTCAACAAATCAGTATTCTGATTAACACTGATCACAGAACTAATATGACTATAACAAATTTTCTTTTCATGTTCACATTAGTGTGTCTGAGACTTTGCCGTACACAAACTGGCTGTCACACTTCTTACATTATCCTGGTAACTACAAAAGTATTTACGGGTGTCAAATGCTTTGGGAAACCCAAAGGCCATGACAGGTACTCATGTCTTATTTATACAAAAAAAGTGCAACAGTGTTAGCTCGTCCCCTAGTCAAGCCTTGAAACCACATTTATCTGTTGCTCTCTCATATTCAAAGGAGAATATATTAAATAAAGATGAGGAATCAGAAATATTAACACAAAAGAAAACGAAGGGACTGAGTGGAAGTCAGGTGATGAACATATCTTATGGTCCAAAACCCATCAATTTTTACAGCCAAAAGGGGGGAAAAGCAGATGCCTGCAAAAATAAAATTGCTTTTCTTCAGAATTGCCACAAGCATTCTTTCAGCAGAAGATGCAAATGGTCAAAATGACCATTTTATACTTTCACAGAAATAGTAAGAAATGGGCAGTGACTCGCTTTGTAGCACAACAGGGGATAAAGCAGGACTCAATATTGGGAAAAGTGTCACTGGATGACCCTAGAAAAGACACTTTCTAAGCCCTATAATTAAAACCACATTTAATCACAAATGTCAAGGAGAACAGCTTTTGTCAACTTCAGGACATTTCCAATTTAATTTGCTTAAAAAAGCATCCTTCCAATATAGTTCCTGTAATGAATCCCAGAAGTTATGTTTCAAAGCTACTGAAGTTGAGAGATCATTTATGAATAGTCTTGAACATGATTTCTGTGGTTTACAGAACAGGTAAATAACATCACGGTCAGTTACCACACAGATTAACTTGATACATTATAAAGGACAGGGAGTTAAAAATTCATATATCCTTTATAATTTTATGTAAAGTTTAAGCAGCTTGTGTCTGGTACAATGAAAGATAAAATATTGGCAGAGTAGAGGCTTTTTTGGAGTGGGTGGTCAACACATGAAAAAAAAGTGTTAAGTCTGCAGCTTAAATGGGAATGATCATTTGGATGAGAGTTCACCATGATGGAATCACAACTCTTGTAGCAAAAACTCCCAACACAGATCATTCATGATTGTTTCCTGGTCTTAACAAGGCAACAACTAGCTCAAGGGATACACTTCCCACAAAAACAGGACCAAGGAAAATAAAACTTACAGGCCCCAACTTACTTCTCGCTAGGCTTTCAATTAATCAGTCAATTAATCAGTCATTAGATACTCAATATGAGTGAAAAGCATGACTTCAAAACATGCTTTGGATAGAAAGTGACAAGTGCAAACTCAGTCCAAGTAAAATCCACCACTTATTGGGATGAGTGACAAAGCAGTGATCAGAAATTTTACTCTGCATCATTTCATACTTCAGAAATTAGAAAGCAACAAGGAGACAATGATCTCTTTTTAAAAAGGCAAACATTCATATTGGCTACTATATAGGTCTAGAAATGCGGCAAAGATCCCTGTAGAAGAATATCTAACTTAGGCATCTTGCTTCTTCAAAGTGATGCAATAATTCTGTATTTAAGCAGGTTAGTTCATTTGAACGTTTGGCTGGCTGCCTCTTTTCAGAGCAGGGTGGCCTGACCTGCAAGCTGTCGCAGATATCAATGCTAGTGATTGTTTAGAAGAAAGTGAATTTCAGCATACCAATAGTGATCTTCGTAGTGCATCATCTTACACTCAGCACACTCCAGGCACGAAGATCAAACACTCAAGTCACTGGATGTTCTTCACTTGTTGGCAAAAGAAAACCAAGCAAAAGTAACTCATTACTGAGGAAAGGAGCGTAAGCATTTTTAATCATTGAATAAATGCAAAAGCCTCTTTGTGGAGCAGACATGTTAGGGACGCCAAGACAATCTAGAATTTCAAGCAGCCATTAATTTAAACTCAGAGTTCAGAGCAGGGTTTTAACATTATTCCAAATATGCATTTCAAAATATTGTTAAATTCTTTACATTTCACAAGACAGAGGCATCTGGTATAATGCAAAGTATTTGCACTATCACTCAACATTAAGAAAATTATGACAGGGATTGAGATTTTTTAAAATTGTGTCAATGAATACTTTAGACTTTTTGAATAACAACATGGTATTGGTTTACAATCTAGAGTTTTGTAATGTATAAATATTAATTTTGTGGGCATTGCTGGCTGAGGCAACATTATCCATGAGAAATTTTTGTGAACTGTCATAATGAACTGTTGCAGTTTTGGTGCATAAGGATATCCACAGTGCTCTGTGTGTTTGCGTTAAAATGTAAAGTGAAAACAAATCAAAAGGGAGCTCCAGAATTTTGACCCAACAATAACACAAGGAGGGCTATATCATTCCAAGTCTGCATAGTGTGTGACTTGGAGGCAAATTCGCAGGTAGTAGTGTTCTCATGCATCTGCTGTCCTTGTAGGTTGTAGATTTGGAAGATGTATTCTAAGGAACCTTGGGAACTTGTTGTGAAGCATCATGTAAGTGGCACACACAACTGCCAGTGTGCTATTGGTCAATAGAGTGAATGATAGAAGTGTTTACAGGGTGTCAAGCAAGTGGCCTGTTTTGTCCTCGTCATCACATCAAACTTCTTGAGCATTGTAGTCATCCAGACAAGTGGAGGATTTTCACCACTCTCCTGCCTAGCGCCCTGTTACTAGTGGACAGGCTTTCAGGACTGAGGAGGATGGTTATTCACTGCAGAATTCAAAGCCTGTTATTTGTGATCAAAGCAGTTACATGATTGATCTCATTCAGTTCCTGGTCAATGATAACCCCCAAGATGTTGATAGTGAGAAATCCAATGATGGTCATGCCAATAAATTTCAAAGGGAGATCATAATATTCTCTCTCATGAGAGATGGTCATCACCTACCATTTGTGTAATGTGAATGTTACTTGCAACTTGTCAGCACAAACCTGAAACCTGTCCAGGTCTTGTCATATGGACATGGATTGCTTTAATATCCGAGTCATCACAAATGGTACTGATGACTATCCAATCATCTTCTGATGCAATGATGCAGGGATGTCATAGGTAAAGCAGCTGAAGATTGTTGGGCCAAAGGCACTACTATGAGGAACTTCCGGAGTAATGGCCATTAGCATGGTGGCACAGTGGTTAGCAATAGCTGCCTCACAACAAAAGAGACCTTGGTCGACTGTCTATGTCGAGGTTGCATGTTCTTCCTGTGTCTGCATGGCTTTCCTCTGGATACTCTGGTTTCCTCCCACAGTCCAAAGATGTGAAGGTTAGATAGATTGGTCATGCTAAATTTTAAGTACTGACCAGAGAGGAGCAGGTTAGGTGGGTTAGCCATGGGAAATACAGGATTATGGAGATAGGATGGGGGCATGGGTTTGGACAGAATGCTGTTTGGAGAGTCAGAGCAGACCCAATGAGCCAGATGGCCTCTTTCCACACTAAGGATTCTGTGATTGACTGAGAACATTTACCTCAACAACCAAATCCATCTTCCAATTAGGAAGATTATAAATATTTATTCATAATATTAATATTTAAGGACATTTATTTAACCAATGACAGAGAGACATCAACACAAGTAATGTAGTTGGAAGAATCGACTTTCTAAGAGATATTGTTAGATTAAGATTTGTTGTCCATCCTTAATTGCCCAAGAAAAGGTTTTGTGAGCTGCTTTCTTGAACTGCCGCAGTCTTTGGCATAGAAGGACACCCCCAGTGTGGTGAGAGTATACGTTAAAATATAAAGTGGGAACAAATTCAAAAGAGAGCTCCAGGAGTTTGACTCAACAATAACACAAGAAGGGTAATGTCATTTCAAGGGCAAAAAGCAAGAAATATCAAGGTCCAAAATGACCTCGGTTCCAGATATATGGGTCATTTGAATTAATAATAACAAATGTAGAATATAACTAAAAAAAAAACCAACTAGAACACTCACTTTTAGATCAAGAGAGCTGAATTGCAAGGGGACTGAAGTAATGCTTCAGCTATTTCATCCTGATTAGACCACAATCGGACAACTGACAACGTGGGAAGAATAAAACAGCATTGGACAGAGTACAATGCAGATTTACTGGAATCATATGGAGGCCAAGGTTAAGCTATGAGGTGAGGATGCCCAAACTAGAGTTCCATTTCCTGGAATTTAGAAGGCTATGGAAGGATACGATCAAGTTATTTAGAGAAAAGGATAAGATAAAAGAGTGAGAAATTTGCCACCCTGGCTGGAGAATCTAGACCAGCAGGAATAGCCTAAAAAGTCAAAACCAGATCTTTCAACCATCAAGTTAAGAAACCTGTCAGCACACATTATTGATCATTTGTTGAATTTTAGATCTGAAATTAACAAAATTGTTAAGGAAAGGTACTGAGAGATATGGGGCCAAACAGGATACATGGAGTTAAATTGTAGATCAGTCATGATCTCAATGAAATGAGAGACAGACTTCAGGGATAAGTGATCCATTTCTGTTCTGTATATTAACTGCATAATCGAGAAAGCCAATAAACAATGTAACTATAATTGAGTTGGCTCTGGAGTCAACTGTAAGCTCAGGGCGCAATCACTCGGCACAACAATAAAAATAACAGTAATCATAATATTCTGGACAGAATAAACATACATGCTTTAGTCATCATACAAAATTTTGCTTCATCCTACATGAAAGCCTAATGGAATGAACAAAACAAAAATGAGAAAATAATTGCTGAGAGTTTTAAAGCCAGAATAATTTAGATAGTTCACAAGCTCATCTATTCTCCTACAGCTAATGGCATCATCTGGATGAACTGACCCCCATCCACTCAGGACCTGACAGTGGCCCTGTACACCAAACTCTCCATCAGGATCTGGTGCCCCACAATCGGAGTCATCTCAGACAAATTCCCTCTGTGCCTTAGTAGTGATTGTAATGAGGTCAGCCAGAAGGACCTTGTAGAATAGGAGTTCCCTGATTGGACCAGATTAGCAGCTCCAAATCAGGGAGCTCTAGCTGACAGATAAGAACAGGAGTATCAGACATCCGGTTCACTCAAAGTTGGCTCTGAAGAAGCTGCACCAGTGTCAAGGCGTCTCCATGTGTACATAAAGGGGGACTTGGTGACAGGGTGCCGGCTTCTGTGGCGTTATTTCAGTGGCGACGAGAGAAAAACACGCTCCTGCAGAAATTCGCTCACAAAAGTCATTTTTGAGTTTCAGTAAGCATTTCTGGCATCATGCCATTATTTGGGAAGCATGACTTGTTCAGACCTGCTATCGAAGACTGGGCCCAGTATGTGGAAAGAATAAGTCACTTTTTCTGGGCAAATGAAAATCCACGACTACTTCTCCTGAGAGCTTGTGGACCTACAGCTTTTTCAGGTATTAGAGGCCTAACTTTCCTTGAGGCACTAGACATTAATACATTTCAAGAGTTGATGGATTTAGCTAAGAAATACTAAACTTCCAAACCTGCTCTAATTCAGAGATGCTATCAGTTTTTCACGCAATTCAAGAACCAGGGTAATCTGCACTGGAATTTTTGACGAATGGCATAGGCATTTGACTTTGGTTTAACCCTTAATGAGATGCTAAGAGACTGGTATGTGGGATGAATGATGTAACCATGCATGTTCAATGAGACAGAGTGCATGGTGTCCACCAGCACAACAGAGGCCTTTAGGGTCAGCACTACTGAGCTGATGTGCTTCATCACCAAAGAGAATGCTATTTTGATTTAAATTTTGTTAAGTTTCCATTCCAGTTCTTAAGTTTGCATTGCCCATTTGATTTGATTTAAAGCAAAAATGGCATCATCAGGATCCTCAGGATTGCCGATGGGTTATGTTTCACTCCTTTCACTCTGCATAGCTGTTGAAATTACTCTGAGTTCCCAGTCTATGTCCTAATACTAGTCTTTCATTTGCATAGAAAACCATCAGCCATTGAACTTGTGTGCCAGATTAAAAGTATAATTAGATTTTCTTTGTATGGGACTGGAGTCAATTTCAAAAGCTGGAAAACAGGGATAAATCCAGTCACTCAAAACCATGTAGACATCACTTTCTCTTATTGCTAATAGATGCCCAAGCTACTTTGTGGATTATAGTTAATCATTTAGGTAATTGCATAATATCCTAAAATAGAACATTCAGAATAAACTAATGACTTTGGAGTGTTGCAGTTACCTTTTTTGTCTCGAACTAAATTAAAGGTCATAGATAAGTTATTGAACAACACAATTAAAACAACTATATATTCAGGATCATTTTTTTCCTTGAATTATATCCATTTCTTAGAGAAAAAAAGATATTTACATGCTATCAATACATAAATTTGGCATTCCTAGAACCACATTTCTGAAACTGACAAGACTTGGGAATAAACAACCCCAGTTTGTATTTAGAACCAGGATGTTTCATTCATTTCTTAGAGATTCACATATGTCTACAAGAAAAATTCCATCACTTCAATAAAAAACATCTTATTTTCACTAACACTGAAAGCAGTTCCAATATTTTCTCATCAGCTTCATAATTCAGACCTCATATTTCCACTAGAAAGCATTATTGCGATTGTTGCACTTAATGCTATTTTATTTTAAATGGAATTAACACCTTCTTTTAGGGCACAACTCTGGCTAAAACAATTTTCTGACCATTTGTCAATCGGTGTTAGACAAGGAGACTTGGAAGCACGCATATTCATCATCACACCTTTTAAAAGAAGTCATACCTGAACCCCAGCTCTTCTATCAGCTCTTGCCACTCTCAACAAATCCTCTCTTTTTTTTGCAAACGATGACTTTTCCCTTCTCTCTTCCAAGTCTTCCAATGTCATGTTATTTGCCAATCAATGCACAGCTTACCTACAATTCCATATTTAAGTACCTCCAATCAGGTTTTAGACCCAATCATATGACAGAAAACAGCCTTTAAAAATTAAGTGATATTCTTTACAAGTATGAGCATGCAAAACTCTCTCTTCTCATCTTTACCAAGCTGTCAAGGTTTCAGTAATTAACCAGACAATCCTCCTCCAATACCTGTCCTTCACCATCCAACTGAATCAAGTCCTCTTGCTTGGCTCCATTCTTATTTAAAAGTGGACAGATAATTATCTACAATGGCCCACATTTGAAGCACCAGAGAGATACCCCTTCAAGAATCTCTCTTCAGTAGCCTTTTATTTTTCATCCATGTGCTATCCCTTGAGTAGGAAGCATCAGGTTTCATGTTTTTGCAGATGATATTCAGTCCTATCCCGCCCATGACTCTTTGGATTATGCAGTTGTCTCTGAGCTGTGACACTTCTTATCTCGCATCCAATGTCAGGTGAGCAGAAATTTTGAAAAATTTAATATTGCAATTACTGAAACCTCTGTCTTGATTCACAGCAAAAACTTTTTTTTTCCTTATTACTGCTAAGTTAATCAAGATTATTCTTAGCCTTGGTCTTGTGTTTGAGGCAGAGTCTGATTCTACCACAACTGGTCTGCTGCAGAAAATACCATCCATCCATTCATTACCTCTTGACTATTTCAAACTAGCCTGCAACACTTCAAGCTCCATAAACCTGATCAGCCAAATCTCTTTGATGTCTGCGTTTACTCACATCAAGTTTCAGTCACCCATTGCCCATGCTTGCTGACCATCAGTGGCTCCAGGGCTAATAACACATCTGCATGGTAGCCATGCTTTCAGCTGCTTTGACCAGAAACTTGAATTACCTCCCAAACCCTCTCTTTCAAAGAGCCTCCTTAAACTTGCCTCATTGACCAATATTCTTTCAGGGCAGCAAGGTGGCTCAGTGGTTAGCACTGATGCCTCACAGTGCCAGAGTCCCAGGTTCGATTCCGGCCTCAGGTGACTGTCTGCATCGAGTTTGCACATTCTCCCTGTGTCTGCATGGGTTTTCCCCGGGTGCTCTGGTTTCCTCCCACAGTCCAAAGATGTGCAGGTTAGGTGAATTGGTCATGCTAAATTGCCCATAGTGTTAGGTGCATTAGTCAGAGGGAAATGAGACTGAGTGGATTACTCTTCGGAATGTCGGTGTGGACTTGTTGGGCTGAAGGACCTGTTTCCACACTGTAGGGAATCTAACCTTCTCACGTACCATGGTATCTCCATCTGAAGCCAAGCTGTTTCACTTTCAATTTCACTGTTTTTGTTTTAAAACCCTTGTGCTACTTGCTGCATGTTCAGATTTTTCATTAGCTCTTGCTAATATGTCATGCCAATTTGAAGAACTTGGCCAGTTTAATCCCTTAAATTCAGGGCAATCTTTTGCCACCACTGCTGCCTGAACATTTTATTGTTGGAAATTAAAAATCAATTATGCTTGATTTAACATCCACTTGACTCAAAGCACGGAGCTTAGAAAGCTGTTTACTGGCAATGCTAGTAACTCATATATCCAGAATTTCCATTAGCATGATGGACTGAATCCATTATCAGAACCTCAGTTAAAGCTTTCAGTATCAATGGCATTAATTTTGCACTCAGTGGGCCATTCTACTTCTCCAGCCAAAGTCAAAAATGCACAACAAGCAGAAGTTAAGTCAGCTGCAAGGAACAGAAATTTAGAATTTCCAAAAATCGGAAATTCTGGTGATACAGTGACCAATAAGGCCTGCGCATCTCATACTGCACACATCTCAAACTAAAATATTCTCAAAGGAAGTGAAACTGGCAGCCTGCTTTGAGGGAGTGGGGAAACTTCAAATCAGACTTAAAATCTGAGCTTCATATGTCACATTACAAATAGAAAAGACTAAATTTATAAGTATCAAGATACTACTACAATATTGCAAAAATGTTGAACTGCAAGCTTCCCAATGATATCTTCTTAATGCTCACCATCTGGATTTTACATACTGTTTCAAAACTGTATTACTTTCATTTTTGAGATATATTAACTACTTATCCCAGTATGATCAGATAAAGAACAACAAGTTATACAAACTTTATGTCAACCTGAAATTCATGGTTTTTAAAGCTGATTAAAACTGTGATCAACATAAAATGTACTTGGTTCACACTGTGGCCTGTGCATAAAAACTCATTATATTCTTCATCAACACCTCAATCCATGCAACCATAGCCAAGAGTATGCTTCAAATACAACATGGAACAAGGAGAATATAGGATGACTGAATAGATTGTCTTAGTTGCGCTTACAGTTCCTTAACTTATGTTTCCAGAATAATTTATTTTCTCCATCCAGAATAATAAAACCAAAAAAGATTGCTGAAGTAAATCTGATAACTAAAATAAATCACAGAAAAGGTTTGACGACGTGAAGCAGTTTACAAAACTAAATATCAAAGCAAGTGTTTTATTTTACTACAATTAATAGTTTCAGACATGTACAAAAACTTAAATCCATTCAACAAAAACAAGATCCTTAACACTACCAAAAAAACTCATTACTTTAGCAGAGTCCATTTTTGGCTCATTAATGAAACTCATCTCTGTAAAGGAAGCCTGTCTGCTCTTTGACATGAAATGGAATAAAAGCCCTATTGTCCAAGAGCTCAGCAGAGTGGGACAAAGGCCCAGTTGCTCCATGGTGTGCGTGAATGACAGCAAACTTCCCCCCTTTTCACTTCTATAACTAACAGTGTTCCTTGGCAAAGACCAGAAAGCATTTATTCATGACCAATGTATCAAACAGTTAAATTTTGAAACATGCTTTTCCCCAATGGAAGGTACCCTAAAGCGGCACAAATTGGCAAATTTGTGGAAGAGAGTTTAGCAAACATTTTTTTATCTATCTGCAGACAGGCACAGTGATGACAAATCATGTACCATCCAAAAATGATGCACGGGTCCCCTCTGATCACAAACTACAAATTTTACCAAAATTACTTTTTCAATGAAAGTTTTATTCAACTTGGAAAGTTCAGAATGTCTTATTTTGATCAATGATATAATCACTGAATTTAATCAACAAATCCAGTGAGAACAACATTCCTTCAAAAAAATAAGTTTATTCCTCAAGGGAGTTTAGCTAGCATTTGATGGCAGCTACAGTATAATTGTTTAATCGTTTGCATAATCATGTTATCATTTATTGTCAATATTTATTTGACCAGGAAACAAAGTAGTAGCCTTTTGACCACTAAAGATGTTTATTTAAGCTTATGATTTATGCTAAGAGGACAAATTTTGAAGTATGGGCATAACTACTCACATGGCATATATATTTCATCATAAAATGATGGAAAAAAGGACATTACATTGACATGCCTCAGACACTGCTGCACATTGCGCATGCAATTGGTCTCCAATAATTAGAGAAATATTTGAAGTGAAATTATTAAAATAAGTTAAAAATCACATATAGCTGTAACAACAGCTACACAAATGTTAAATCAACTTGCATTACATCAAAATGCGCGACTTGGCTTCCTAACTTCTTCATAAAATCAGACAATTTATCAAATTAATTTTAAGATTTTTTTGCCAATTTCAGCAGCTGCATACAAAACATATCCTTTGTACTTAAACTCGCATGACCAAGCAATTTTTACTCCTTAATGCAAATGGTATCACTCTCTACGATATTTACACATTACATGTGGCCTCAGAGTATCAATACTTGAAGATAGTTTAGCCTATGTGATTAATCTGACTTCTGGAATGGCATAGGCCAATGTCGCACAAAAAGAAGAGGTTATCAATTAAAACATTTGCTTGATGTTTCCAAACAATGGCAAGGACTGTTCACAGTTCAAAAACTGCTTCCCAGTCCGAATTTGCTGCACTATTAACACAGTTCATGCACTATTTTCTTTTCGTACATGAACACTAGCTGCAATTTAAGTGAATTCAAAGCCCAATCACATACTCAGTGGTCTGTGGTTATTAATTTATTAAGACAGTCAGCTAATATAGGCACAATTTACCATGGTAAGGGGACCTGCAGTCCATTCCAATGTTAAATTTACATCCAAAATCAAGCATATTTCTCAAGCATGCAGAGATTGTCCACTTGCGAATTGGATAAATGTTCTTCAAAATTAGTCAAGGCTAAACTTTGTCTGCTATGTGATATTATGCAACAATTAACAAAGATTATTAACTTTATCCTTCTGGAAAAGCTGATGCTTTATATAACTGCTACCAATTCTTAGGAGACAAAGAAAAACAATGGCTTCCTGTACTTCTGTTTTAAAATGCCCAGTATTAGAGATCTTGGTTTTCATACAACTGTGAGTAATCACCATTTTACATCCATCTTGGATGGAGGAGGACGAGATGACATTTGTCAACATAAACCAAATCTAAACTCAAAATAGCTTTTGATGATTTTCAAAAGTACTACAAATTTTGTTTGCATAAGTCTGAAGCTTTGGTGCAGTTAGCATCTTTCAAAGAGAGTACTGTATATGCAACTTTTTTCTAAAACTGACTTTTAATTTAATCCCTTCTTAAGGGAGGAAAAATGGATTAAAAGAACTATGAAACTTAAGATCATCATTTTTCCTTATTGAGGACAGTTCCTTATTGGAAATTTCACCAAATATTGCCTCCAATTCTCTTCCTTCTGCATTTCTTTGCCCAAGGTGGTGTGATTCATACTGTATTAATTGGTTTCCACCACCACACCCCCAATGCCTGAACTAAATGGCCATTCTTCATATATGTCCAAATCCCAATTCCTAGTAGTTCATGTGAGCACAAATCGCAATGAAACCCAGCCTCATGATCATACAATGTCCCACAGTGCACTGTGCATGGAGTCAATTATTCAAATTATTTATTCATGTATTCCAAAGACCTTCACAGTCAAGTTATTTTAAAGGATAGACTAGCTCATTAGAACATAGAACACAGAAAAGGCCCTTCAGCCCACAATGCTGTGCCGAGGATTATTCCTAATCTAAAAGAAAATAACCTAACCTACGCACCCCTCAATTCACTGCAGTCCATGTACATGTCCAGCCGTCGCTTAAATGTCCCTAATGACTCTGCTTCCACCACCACCACTGGCAATGCATTCCATGCATTCACAACTCTCTGCATAAAGAACGTACCTCTGACGTCTTCTCTATACCTTTCTCCTAATTTCTTAAAACAAAGCCCCTCGTGCCAGTCAATCCTGCCCTGGGGAAAAGTCTCTGGCTATTGACTCTATTGAACCCTCTCATTACCTTGTATACCTCGATCAGGTCACCGCTCTTCTTCCTTCTCTCCAGAGAGAAAAGTCCGAGCTTAGTCAACCTCTCTTCATAAGATAAGCCCTCCAGTCCAGGCAGCACTCTAGTAAACCTTCTTCGCACCCTCTCGAAAGCTTCCATATCTTTCTTATAATAGGGCGACCAGAACGGGACTCAATATTCCAAGTGTGGTCTCACCAGGATCTTGTAGAGCTGCAGCAAAACTTCACGGCTCGTAAACTCGATCCCCCTGTTAATGAAGGGGAAAACATCACGTGCTTTCTTAACAACCCTATCCACTTGGGTGGCAACTTCGAGGGATCTATGCACTCGAACACCAAGATCCATCTGTTCCTCCACACTGCCAAGAATCCTGTCTTTAATCCTATATTCAGTATTCATGTTCGGCCTTCCAAAATGCATCACTTCGCATTTATCCAGGTTGAACTCCATCTGCCATTTCTCAGCCCAACTCTACATCCTGTCTACGTCAAGCTGCAGCCTGCAATAACCCTCGATACTATCAATGGCACCTCCAAACTTAATGCCATCTGCAAATTTACACAACCCAGCCCTCAACCTCCTCATCATTTATTAAAAACTACAAAAGAGCAGAAACCCAAGAACAGAGCCCTTTAGGACAGCATTCACCACGGGCCTCCAGGCAGAATACTTTCCACCTACAACCACTCTCTGCCTTCTGTCAGCCAACCATTTCTAAATCCATACAGCCAAATCTCCCTGTATCCTATACCTCCTGACTTTATGAATGAGCCTACCATGGGGAACCTTATCAAATGCCTTACTGAAGTCCATATACACCACATCCACTGCTTGACCTGTCTTGTCACCTCCTCAAAGAATTCAATAAGATTTGTGAGGCATGACCCGCCCCTCACAAAGCCATGCTGACTATCTTTGATCACTCTATGCTTTTCCAAATAGTCATAAATCCTATCCCTCAGAATTCTTTCCAAAACCTTGCTGACTACAGATGTAAAATAGACTGGTCTATAACTGTTAGGGATTTCCCTATTCCCCTTCTTGAAAAGAGGAATAACATTCGCCTCCCTCCAATCCTCTGGTACAACTCCTGTGGAGAGTGAGGAAGCAAAGATTTTCACCAGCAGCTTAGCAACCTCCTTTCTCACTTCCCTGATCAATCTAGGGTAAATCTGGTCTGGCCCTGGGGACTTATCAATCTTGATTTTTGCCAAAATTTCCAGCACATCAACTTCCTCAATCTTGATCTGTTCAAGCCTATGTCCCCGCTCCTCAAAGTTCTTATTCACAACAAGGTTCCTTTCTTTAGTGAAAACTGAAGCAAAAAACTCACTCAGGGCTTCCTCAATCTGCTCAAACTCCACGCACAAGTTCCCTACGGTATCCCTGATAGACTCTACCATCTCCCTCAACATGCTCTTATTCCTCATGTATGAGTAAAATGCCTTTGGGTTCTCCCTAATCTTTCCTGCCAAGTCTTTTTCGTGTCCCCTCCTGGCTCTCCTCAGTCCATTTCTGAGCTCCTTTCTAGTAATTCACCATTTTACAATATAAGCTTGAGTTTTAGAAATTAAAGTAGTATTTAACTGTAGATAGTGGGGGTAAATACAATTTAAACAATTTTGGAATTCATTACACTCAACAGATTTGGCTACATTAACTTCAGAAGCTTAAGGCTAGAAAAGCAAGATCATAAAAAATGGCAGGTCTGGTTACTTAGCCAAGGAACTGCAGACATGACAACTGCAATCCTTTCAGAGAGATATTTTTCGGTGTCAGAGCTAAATGAGTTTTGGAGAATTCACATTTTATGACACTTGGAAGTTATAAAATTCAGGCTTATTTTTTATTTCACCAGATCAAAGAAAGAATTTTAAATGAGGGATGCCATGATTCTGAAGTATGCCTGCTCAAGGACAGATAACACAGTATCATGAAACAGATCTTGGAAATTCTCTGATTTCAATTTATTTATATGTTCACAGAGACATGTTTGGACAGTTCACCAAGAGAAGATCACCAAAGTGAACTACAGTTAGGGCAGGACCACTGTAACCAAAAATGTAAGCAGAAATAAAGTGATTTTCCTCATTCATCATATGGGATGCAGGTTTAATCTCAGTTTAAAATTATGTGATGGAACACTACCCATTTAAAAGTCAGTAGAAAAATCTATTGAAGTCATGACTTGGAAAGCAATTAGCAGAATTGACTGCAAAGCATTGAGAATACAACCAGAACAAGGGACCAATGCATCCACAATAAAGAAATAAAACAAAACAATAGTTGGAGTAGAGGAGAGTTCAAGTAGTTTCCAGGGGACTGTGGCATGTATTTGGGCGATCTTAATAAAAGTAAATAACTCAGTTACTGTAAACTAGAAGAGAATTAATTGGGGGAAGTGAGAAGTAAAACTGAATGCAGAGCCTACATAGTTATGAACTATATTTTTGAGGTAAAACTGCTTGCTAAGTTTATATATTTTGTATAAAAATCATTAAATCTTATAGCAGAATTCTATTGGTTAAAATGATTTGGTATTTGGATATCTTTTAACATTAACATTTCATAACTGGACCATAAAGTAGAAATTTTGATAGCCAATTTGTATACAAGCCCCATAACTAGCAGTATGATAATGATCAGATAATCTACTTCCATGAGTTTAGTTATGGCCATGACACTGGAAACAACTCATGTCATCTTTGTCAAAAAAAATGTTTGTTTTACATTTTATCAAGAACAATCGTAGAATTAAAATGGAAACTTCATAATTGGTTTGGCTCAGTGCCATATTACACAGTAGATTTACTTAAAGTCAAAGCTGTTTAATGGAATCTTCAAAAATGTTAATGCCGACCTTGGTTGGAGGAGTTGCATAAGAGTTAAAAGTTAGGCCACATGATCTTCAGAGACTGGAACAAGCTTTTGAAGCTCACAATAACAAAACTGCCAGTAAGTTTAAAGCTGGAGGTTAACCATGTTTTTTAAAATGCATATTACATAGCACTTGGTACAGCTGGTAACCACTTTCTGGAAGCCAAAAAGTAACTTAGCCAGATGCCAACATCTTAATTAATTCAAGAAGTTTTTAATAATACATGCAGTGAAGTCTTAAAAAAAATCAATTGATATTTAAAACCGAGCGACCAAAGCATAAAACCTGAAATTCATATGTTAAACAAAAAAAAGCAAAGCCACTGAATCTGTTAGTGAAATTTGATAAGTTATTGATTTATATAAAAAGGAGAAATTATCACTTAAGGACAGTGAAAATCAAGACAAATGGCCTGATCCTTGCCTCAACTGCACTCAGGCTTTGTTAGCAGGTTTGAACAGATGAGGATCAAATCTTGGAATGAACAAACTAAAACCAAGATGAACAACTCTATGCAGGGTTCATTAAATGATAAAAAGGTACAAGACCCCCTTTTTCAATCTCTGAATTGCTGCTTAGCATCACTAATCTGGAAATGCTGTAAGGTTGCAAAGATATAATTAACTGAAAAACCTTCCATCAGTTCATATCAATTATTTACTTCACAAAGGGGAAAAAAAGCACTCAATTTTGAAAGCAACCACAACATGATTTATTTTTATTTTGTACAACTCTATGCTTTGAAAATAAGTATTAGGTTAAAAAAAAATTAGCCAACAAAAGATCACAAAACATCATTTTGCTCCAACCTCAGAACAGAATAAAGTGGCATACAATCCTACACAGCTTTCCTTTACTAGGACATCTGGCAATCTGTCAGTTATACTTTAACTTCAAACCTTCTACAGCACTTTCAGTCAAATGGGTAGTTGTGTGGGTTTCTGGTGTTTTGGTTTGCGCTACAATTCAGGCACACTTTCCATTCTGATCAATTCAAATGACTCTAAAAACTCATCACAGTAATGGTACCGCAAAATTACCTTACACATGTCATGTCATGAAGAAAAACAGAAAATGCACCCTCCAGAAACAAACTAAATTTAAGTCTTTAACTCAATGTCATTTAACACATTTCTAGAATCCACTTTCCCCTGCAGACTTTCTTCAACATGCACGGTCAAAGACTTCATTTATACAAGTAAAATAAACTATATCCTTCAATTTTAAATTATGTTAAATTCCAGGCTCCAATCAGACTCCAATACATGAGATAGAAAACAAGGTTAAAGGAGAATGTATTTTCAAATCTTTTTCCCCAAATTTGGAGTCTGATGTACCCAAAACATTGTTACACTATAACCTCTCCAGTCCAGAAATTGAATGTCCTAAACACCAAATGTCTTTTTGAGCTGGCAGAATGACTCACCACATGATTGCTTCATCTTCACCAAATCAGGAAGGTGTGGGCTCAACTGATCTTCAGGTAAGAAAATGGTGGGTGATGGGGGAGGGGCACAAAGACTGTGTAGTGGGGGAAAATAGCTTGAGGTTACAAAGCCACTTGATCTGTGTCATTATGCTCATTCGGCCTCTTCTATTGGTCTACTTCTCTATCTCTCCCTCTCTCAGACTCTCACACCATTTTTCTATCTCTTTCTCACCTTTCTTCTGTTCTCCCTCTCCTCTTCTTCTGCAGCAATGCTTTTGAGCAGTCCCAAGCATTCGCAGGGCATAGTTTTAAAACAAAAGCCTTCACCATTGCAGCACAATGTAAGCATGCTACACTTAAAATTAAAGGGGAAGTCATAATGCAACTAGATAAGGGTGTTTTAGTGAAAACCTTGTAAGAGGCAGATTGCATGGGTGTCCTAATAGCTAACAAGAATATGCAGCACGAGAAGCTATGTGCGCAGCGCTAAGTTTGGTGACCTTGATCACATACTGTATGAATGGTTGTGGCAACATAGTGATGAGAGGGTCACTATCTTAAAAACAATGGCTGTGGAAAAAGCCCGTCAGTTTTACACTAATTTAAGAATTTACACTCCAAGTATTCCCAAGGTAAACTGCAGAAGAACATGGACAAGGTATTTCCCATTTAAAGGCTACAAACTGATAAAGCTAGTGTACAAAACTTTACAAATAGAAAGGCTGCCAAACATGTCTAGTTAAAGGTTGAGATACAGAGTCTTTAACAAATAAATCAAGCAGACGACAACAGTCTTTTTTCTGAGGTTTCTGCCACACCACACACCTGCTGATGCAGAGGAGATGGCGGTACAAAGTTGCAAAGATCTAGAAAGCTCACCATGCTCCTATATGCAAATGCTAATATTTTAAAAGGGTGAATAAACACTATTTCTTCCTGAGTAGGCCAAATCTGTGTGCATCACTCATCAGCTCCTGAGTAACTCCACAATCATTTTCTCCCCAGTGGTTGTGCACACTTTCAGAAGACTCGGTTGGTTATTTACTGCAAAATTGTATTTTTGGACAGTTCACCTCCTGTGGGACAGCAAGATTTTGACAACGTCTTCCTACATATTTATCCCCAGTTGCTCATCTTAAATTCAATCAAAAGGATATTAAATCAAGGAAATGTCACTACAGGAGATTCTGTGTTAGCTTGCAATACTGGTGGTGCTTGAAGATTAGATTAGATTAGATTAGATTACTTACAGTGTGGAAACAAGCCCTTTGGCCCAACATGTCCACACCGCCCCGCCGAAGCGCAACCCACACATACCCCTACATCTACCCCTTACCTAACACTACGGGCAATTTAGCATGGCCAATTCACCTGACCTGCACATCTTTGGACTGTGGGAGGAAACCGGAGCACCCGGAGGAAACCCACGCAGACACGGGGAGAATGTGCAAACTCGACACAGTCAGTCGCCTGAGGCGGGAATTGAACCCGGGTCTCTGGCGCTGTGAGGCAGCAGTGCTAACCACTGTGCCACCGTGCCGCCACCGTGCTGTTGCATTTAAGAAGATCTTCAATACAAATATTCTAGTGTTTGACAAATGTATGGAACAGTGGCATTACAAGACCCTTACAAAAAGCAGCCAGAAGTCATGAGCTTTTGGGAGTTTAATGAAGATACTGCAAAAGGAAATATTTAGGATGTGAGTAGACCAAAGCCAAGGAAGCTGATCTCTTGCATTACAGCAAGCGAATGAAAAGAATGTCGACATTGTCTTCCCTGTCTCAGTCAATGTGATCAAGCAAAACTATAATGTTGCTGCTCCAGTTGTGTAACAAGTAACAGATTCAACGACATTTAAGACAGTTTTACACCACAAGTCTATGAATAATGACAACAGTGAAGAAGCTAATGCTCCCCAAGAGATTACCCTTCAGAAAGGGAAAAAAGTAGCTTCCTGCTTCATTGGCTTTCCATAGCAATAAAGTTTTATCAGCTGAGAAGATGCAATCCATGTGCACAGAATCCAAGAAAAAGTAATAAAGCAGCATCCAAAATAAATGAATGAAATTGTAGGAAATGTTTGGTGATGAAGTCGTAAAATCCTGTCTGCTCAGACCATCGTGAAGCTCGATCTCGTTAACCAGCATACTGGACAAGAGACAGAACCCAACTGTTGCTATTGATGATCACAACTTTCTTTTCTGCTGTATCTAACTGTTATAGAAATAAAACAGTATATAGAGTAACTTATGTTTTTTTCGATGCAAGGCCAACATTTTTTTTGCCCATCCCTAATTGCCCGGAGGGAAGTAAGAGTCAACCACATTGCTGTGGCTCTGGAGTAACATATCGGCCCCACCAGGCAAGGGTGACAGATTTCCTTTCCTAAAAAGACATGAGTGAACCGGATTTGTTTATACAACAATCAACAACACTAGCTTTTGATTTCAGATTTTTACTGAATTCAAATTTCATCAGCTGCCATGGTCAGATTTTCATTCAAGTCCCCAGAATGTCAACTGGGGATTCTGAATAATGAGTGACGTTATCAATACACCACCAATTGCCTCAATGTAATTTTCACTATTTCAGTACAGTTCTTTGGGAACATAAATACTGGTAACAATTTTTATTACAGCTTTATAATGTTTTAGATTGATCTATGCTTCAAGTAAATATTTATCCCATGGTATTTTCCTGTTCATGTATTAGTGGTTTGACATTTCAATGTTCCATGTTCCAGAAATTTCTGAAATCCAAGAATGGCTTTGCACAAAGCATTCCAAGAGACAGTGGAGATCAGAGTTGAGAGTGCGTTGCTGGAAAAGCACAGCAGGTCAGGCAGCATCCGAGGAGCAGGAAAATCGATACTTTGGGCCGGAACCCTTCCCGGCCCGAAATATCGATTTTCCTGCTCCTCAGTTGCTGCCTGACCTATTGTGCTTTTCCAGCAACACAAAGCATTCCAGACCAGAGACATTGTGGTGTACAATGTTCAAAGGTCTCCCAACTAAACTACTGAGAAATTCACACGTGTAAAATTTATGTTTGCCAAAATCAAACATTGACTTACTCTTCTTCTTACTTTTGGCTCAATTTAGCAACCTCCAGAAAATTTTGGGCAAAGGTTGATAAAAGCCAAGACATGGAAATCCCAAAAAGTGCACAATCATTCCTGAGGTTAACCTTCAAACATCTAACAGTTTATTTTTAAAAAACTCTGTCTAGATAAGGCAACTATCAATTACAGCATACAGTAATCAGGAGCCAAATGGAAAGAATTCACTCTTCTCATGACGTGATTAGTTCTCTCATAAGCATTAATAAGCTCATATTAATCAATAAAATACACAGAACCATGTCAACCTTTCAGGCTAATAATTCTTCTACAACCAAAGTGACACCCAACAGATTCCACTTACCTAAACTGCCTTGACTTCTGTTTGCATCCTATGCACCTATTGACATCCAGAGGATAGTCACCAGCTAGCCATTACAGTCACAGATCTGACATGGTCTCACTGAGTGGTGGAATGAACTCAAAGGGCCATCCCTGCTTCTTCTTCTTGTGCACTTGTGTACATATCAAATGAATGAACAATCAAACTTAGTTCTGATAACGTTGGAAAAAGATCAAACTCAAGAATATCTCAAAATTTGCATGACCATCAATCCAACATACCATGAGTAAATATGTGGTTCCAGTTTACAGCACTCAGCAGCAACTGCCTACCTTTTGCAACCAAACTATGGGCAGCATCAAACATGGAGCTAGAACCAAATCATGTTTATAGTGAGCCATAAAATATTAACGATCCAGCAGCTGTTATGCCAAGGTTTAAATTGCCTCATCAGCTGTGTGGCAGATGTGCCTTCCATATGGTTCAAAGACTGATGTGCAATATGTTATGATGTGCAGCTGCCTTAACATTCTAGGTATATATAATGTACTTGTATAAGACCATATAAAAGGGAACTCGAGTAGGACATTAAGTCCCTGAGCCTGCCCTGCCATTGGAATTTATCTTAGCCTTAAATATACAGAAAGACTCCAACTGAACAGTGCCCTGTGAAAAAAAGAGTTCAATACACTCACAAGCTTCTTAAAAACAATTTATCCTCATCTCAGTCTTAAATTGGTGTCTCGGAATAAAGGGGCAATGTCCTCTGGTCCTAGACTCCCACATGAGGGGAAACACCATCTCAGAATTCACTGTCAAGCCCCTCAAGAATATAAGTTTCATTGAGATAACCTCTCATTCTTCTAAACTCCAGAGAATAGATTCTCAACCTGTTTAACCTTTGCTCATAAGACAATCCCTCCATACCAGGAATCATCCAAGTGAACTCTCTCTGAACTGCCTCTAGTGAAATGATGTTGTTTCTTGAATAAGGGAACCAAACTGCTCACAGACTTCCCGACTCTTATACTCCAGCCTCCTCAAAATATAGTCCAGCATTCCATCAGACTTCTTGATTAGCTGCTGCAATTGCTTAATGGAGATTCTCACCAATATAGTATTAACAAAGTGATAGATCTGCTGTGAGGTTAGCTCTCCATTTCGGCTGCTTAGTGATGTCTCATGTCAACCAGAGACTCTGTCACTGAACAAACTTCCTTTTTCCAACCAGAAATTCAGTTCACAGCTTGGACCATGCACTAAACCACAGAGAACTTCCTGTCAGCAGCTTATAAAGTATTTTGAACAATTATTCAGGAACTGTTCATCTACAGCAATCTTGATTAGCATCAGAACCTTCCCTTGCCACCACAAGAAGTGCAAAACCTGCCCCCACACCACCCCTCTCCCCTCCATCTAAGTCTGCAAAGGATCCTTCCACATTTACCTGTACTTCCACACGTCATCTACTGTATTCATTGCTCTCAAATGTGGTCTCTTCTACACTGGGGAGACAGGACACCAAACTGTGGATCATATCAGGGAACATCTTTGGGACACACACTCTAAACAACTCTACCGCCCTGTGGCCAAACAATTCAACTCCTCCTGCCATTCTGCCAAGGACAAGCAA
This sequence comes from Chiloscyllium plagiosum, assembly GCF_004010195.1. Lineage (NCBI taxonomy): Eukaryota > Metazoa > Chordata > Chondrichthyes > Orectolobiformes > Hemiscylliidae > Chiloscyllium > Chiloscyllium plagiosum. Next base: position 28,106,828 of record NC_057729.1, read on the forward strand.
GTCTGGGCCTCCTCCACTGCCAAACTCTAGCCACCCGATGCCTGGAGAACGCCTCATCTTCCGCCTTGAGACCCTCCAAACACATGGGATCAACTTGGATTTCACCAGTTTCCTCATTTCCCCTCCCCTCACCTTATCCCAGATTCAACCTTCCAACTCAGCACCACCCTCAAGACCTGTCCATCTTTCTTCCCAGATATCCGCTCCATCCTCCTCTCTGATCTGTCACCCTAAAACCCACTCCCTCACCTTTATGTATCTATCGCATTCCCAGCTACCTTTTCTTCCCCCGCTCCATTTTCCTCTCAGCTCCCTTGGTCCACCCCCCTCATTCCTGATGAAGAGCTCATGCTCAAAACGTCAATTCTCCTGCTCATCGGATGCTGCCTCACCGGTTGCGCTTTTCCATCACTACACTTTTCGAATAGCATCAGAAGTGTTCAGTTACTGAAAAAATAGACTGAAAACCACAAAATACTTAGATCATTCATTGAGGTCACAAGAAACTCTACCTGAGATGATATCAATATATATCGGAACTTCATGTACTGACATACAATTAGGGCGTATGCTACTTGTGTTTTTCACTCAATACCTTCAGAATTCATACTTCAACTGTGAAAATGAATAATACAAGTTTAGATACACCCAGAACCACATCCCATTGTTCAGTCCACAACTGCAGATGATCAGTAAAGATTCTTTCATTCTCACGAGTTGAACAATACAGTACACCTTTAACAGCACAACCAAGTGCCATTGTTCATTTAGAAATGCCGAAAGTCGGCACTTGGAAGAAGATCCTTTAAGATACCATCCAAGATATTACTGATGAAGACACTAAATAGAGTGTGGTCACGGCGAATCTGACTTCACTCTCAAGAACAGTTTTAGCAAACTTTTTATCCACACAACTTTTATTTTTCTCTTTTTGATTTGTGCCTTGTAGATAGTTGACAGGTTTTAAGAGGTTAGGAAGTGAATAACTCGCTGCAGGATTCCTAGCCTTTGATCTGCTCTTCTAGCCACTGCGTTTATATGGCTAGTCTGGTTTAGTTTTGAGTCAATGGTAATCCCAAGGATACTGATCATGAGGGGACTTAGCAATGGTAATAGCACAGAATGTCAAGGGGTAATTGTTATATCCTCTCTTGTTGGAGATGGTTATTGCCAGACACTTGTGTGGTCCAAATATTATTTGTGACTTTTAGCCCAAGCCTGGATATTGTCAAGGTCTTGCCACATTTGAAGCAACATTTGGGGCAAGTTTTTAAATATCTTAGAACTGGAGTAAATAGTACTAAACACCTACAATCAGCTACCTATGCTATTCAAAAGGTGCCTCATAGGAGCATTCTTAAACAAAACATGACATCAAAAAAGTATATTTTATGAATTGTCTTCAAAGCAAGAAAATGAAGTAGAGACAGAAAACTGTAACATCCTCATCCTGGGTCCTAGGCGAGTGAATGCACAGGCACCAAATTCTGCAGCAATTATAATGGGAAATGTACAAGCAGCCAGCATTTAGGGAGCAGAGATATCTCAGAGGATTCCGGGTTGAAGAAGATCACATTGTCAGGAAGGGGCAAGGACATGGAAGGATCTGAAAACTGGAATAGGAGCTTTAAAGTAAAATTGTGTTTGGAGCTAAGTAAGTTAGCTAGCACAGGGTTAAGTGGGATATGCTGTGAATTAAGACAAGGGGACAAGGGCAGCAGAATTTTAGATGTCAAGTTTACAGAGTGTAGAATGTGTGAGACAGCCTGGACTACAATGGAATAGGTGAGTCCAGAACTATCAAAGCATGAATGAGGGTTTAAGGAGAACATGAACTAATGCAGAGGCAGTGTTATGGACACAGAAAAAGGAAGTTTTAGGGATGGTGTGAGTGAGTGAGGTCAGAAGCTTGTCTCAGGATCAAATATTACATCAATATCACAATCAGAATCTTACACTGTTGCCAGGGAGAGGAATGTGGTTGGTAGCTGGGAAATGGAGTTTGGATCTGGAGTTCATGTTTAATTTGGAAAATAGAAAACAATACTGCTCATTCAGTACTGGATAATCAGTTTGATCATTTCGCATTAATGCTGGGAACAAGAGAGTTGGTGGTGAAGTAGAGCTTCTGTTGGTGAGAAAAATAACTCTGTGCCTTCGGATGGTGTCACCAAGGAGCAGCATTTAATGAGAAATAGGATGAAGCTAAGGTTATATCCTTGTGGAACACCAGACATAACAATGAAAATATAGGACTCGAAGCTATTTCAAGTGATTCTGTGGTTAAAACTGGGGAACTATAAATGGAAACCTCTAAGCATTGCCCCACCCAGATAGATGACAGTGTAGAAGTTTTTGGAAAAGGCAAACATATTACAGACTGTAGTCAAATCAAGAGGAACAAAGTGGGAAAGTCATCCTATGGCCAAACTGTGACATGAGCGAAAACATGATTGGAGGAATTCAAATATGGAGTTCCAGAAAAGGTAAGGACGAGATTTGGGAAGTGACATACTCAGTCTTTGGCGGAAAGGAAGGTTGGAGATATGAAAGCAGTTTGTAAGGATGGTGGGGTCAAGTGCAGTTTTGCTTCAAAGAGGAGCACCATCGTGACAGCACGTTTAAAATGCGAGATGATGTTCTGGGAGATGGGTTTTAAACAGTTTCTTTAAAAAAAGAGGAAGTGAGAAAGGGACAGCATTCCAGAGTGTGTTCCCAAATAAATGTCCAGTTTCCCTTTGAGGGATTGGCGTCATCAGTATTTGACAGTTAACTGTAATCAGACCAAGAACTGTGAAATCCCCGTTCACTCATCCAACTGATGGCGACAGAATGAGAACATAAGAGGGGGAATCTCGTAACACCCGCTCCTTACATCCATCACAAATCAGAATGGAAATGAAATGTATTGAAGATTGGAATTGAAAAGAATGGGAGATCTGAAATCTGTTGGAGTTGTGCAGTTGAAGACAATGTGAATTAAGTCAGGTTGATTTCGGTCCCTAAAGACCGCTGGAGGGGTTGCGGTAAATGCTCAGATGTTCAATGAGGAAGGACGCCGCCGGATTTCCAGCGCCTCCCCCCCTTCGCCTCATTGTGTCTGGAGAGCGCGCGTTTGATTTTACACAAACCATATGGCACACCTTTCAGCTCGCAGCACGCCTTATCGGCAGCAAACGAACCTGCTAATAGACGTTGCCCCTATCTCAACAGGAAACCACAGAACAAGAAGGAGGCTAATTAGATCAGGAATGAGGACACCAAGCCATTTCAGAACCTCTATCCACAGCGTTTTACAGTCAGTAAAATGATTCAAAGAAGATTGAACGTCTGTTATTTTGGTTTCGGAAGAAATGTATTTCTTACAATATTTGAAATATTTAACGTGTCGCGGCTAGCTTCTATTCTTGAGTCTTTTGTACGCTGATTCCACGTTAATTATTCATGTTGGTCCCACGTAACTTTCACCATCAAAATGGATCGATTCCTCATTCTGTTTGAGCTCATTGGCTGAGCTGGTATAACTCTAGCGCGTTAAAATTAACCAGGCTAAAGCGCCACTTCCCCAAATTATAATCTCGAAGCCCTTTCAACAAAGCAGCTCCGTTGGCCCCAGCAGCCAACAAGGCTCCAATGAAAGTTTCACTCTCAGTTGGGCCGAAGGGCCTGTTTCCATGCTGTAAATCCCTAGGACTCTTCTTGTCACCAAGTTTCAAATAACACTGATAGCAACAACGTGGGGGTCAATACTTCAGCAGTTGAAATGGCATCGCCTAGTTTAACCATCTGAAATTAAATTGACGTTAACTCGGTGAGATCCCATTAATCCCGATTTATTGATTTCACAACCGAGAATCACACAGAACAACGGGATCTGAAAAGAAACACTTACAGATTTCAGAAATTTCAAGGAACCCACGTAGTCTCTCTCCGTTTTTAAAATCTCATTCATCACACAAACTCGTAAACGGAGCTGCCGATCTGTGTCCTTTCCACTCTCCACTCCATTTTCGGGGTGACTTTCTTCATCCATGTTCCTGCGCTCCGAGAAATAAACAAGGGACTGGTTTAAACAAAAAGAGTCGAGAATGTGGATTTCTTCCGCTGCACAGCTGGCGGCTTCTTTAAAACACTTCCAAATCAGCTTGGTTTCGATCTACTCTCATTTTGTGATATGTTTTCATCTGTATGGAAAATACTTGGTCGATTGAGCTGGCTTTCCTAGTCAGTTCTGTTCAAAAAAGCGCCACAAACCATTCATGAGCAGAGCTCAGTGTTGTTGTTGCTGCTGCCGCTTTGAGAAGTCCCAACTGCACTCCGTTACAGGACACTTTTCAACGTGAAACTGATGAGTTACTGCACATTTGTTCCTAAACTTCCGCCGAACTTGCCTCCAGCTGGCGGAAGAAAGCCAAAAAAACAAACACCATATCACAACCCCAGAGAAAAGGTGGAAATGACGGGCTGCGAATTACCAAAATCTGCAGCAGCCGCTACTGTCCAGCCAAATTCCGCTTTTCTTTTTTTTACCAATTAGACAACAGGCACATGCTCAGTGAAGGGACCGTCAGCAAAAATCTCGTGTAAAACTCAAGTGAAACGACACGGTGCAGGGTCCCGAAAGCGACTCGACGAAAACGACAAAGCGTTTATACCCAAAAATTCAGGATTTTCGAAATAAGTTGTTTTCTACTTTTGCAAAATTCGGGGTCCATCAAGGTCAAAATGCGCTACTGTATCAGGACAAATCTTTGCCCAGCTGAGCATGATCTGAGTTAGAAAGCTGCCAGTCAGTGCAAGGTATACATTTGACTGGTTTGGATTATTAAACCATTGTCATACAAGGTTTCAGCAGTTGGAATTCTAGTCTATTTTCAAGTTAAAATGACTTTAGAGACAGGTAATACCGTTCAATACGTCACCCTAAAAAGTGCAATGTTAGAGATAGTCCCTTACTGAGAAAACACTTTGCCTATAATTTTGCTGCTATGGTCTGCAACAAGACGATTCCTTTCCTCAACGAGAAATCGTGCATTAATATAAAGTGGGGTTTCATTATTTTTATGTTGGGACATACATGAAACATAGGGAGAAACTACGAAACATGGATATTTGGTATTTGTGAGACCATATTCATTTACTGTAGAGGGCGATCTTTACAGATGTAGCGAAGATCAAGCTCAGAAGCAGACTTCGGGACAACCAAGACAAAATTGTGAATTTATTCTCCAAAAATGACAAAACATGAACAAAATCAAAGACATTCAAGTGTAATAAACTGTTCGACGTAAATACAAATTAATATATTTCCCCATCAAGTCTTATAACGTGACTGAGACTGACACCAACGTCAAGTAATCTTAAAGACTCAAGCTTTGGCAGGGAGGCAAATGAGAAAATGCGTGATAAACATGTAAGATCCGACGCGAATAATATGATTAAAACCCGACAGAACGAGGAATATGATAGAAACTGGTAAAGGGTTCATGAATCAGTTCTGAAGAAGGATCATTGGTTCAGAAACGTTAACTCTGCTTTCTCGGCACTGATGCTGCTGAGTTTCTCCATTTTCTGTGAAGAGTTCGTGAATGATGTAAGAAACCTTTTCCCATCCGAAGAATGGTAACTCGTTCCTGGTGTGAAGTTTGTTGAAGAAGAATTTCTGGAGTAACTGAACAACAAAGCAAATACTCTATTTTAGATAGGCCAGGGTGACACTCCAGTTCATTTCAGAATCCTTACAGTGTGGAAGCAGGCCATTCGGCCCATCAAGTCCACACCAATCCGCTGAAGAGCACCTCTCGATCCCATCACCCTGGATTTCCCGTTGGCTAATCCACCAAAGCTACATATCCCTGTATACAATGCAAAATTTAGCATGGCTAATCCACCTAAATTAGTGGGTGGCACAGTGGTTAGCACTGCTGCCTCACAGGGTTCAATTCCGCCTCAGGCAACTTTCTGTGTGGAGTTTGCACATTCTGCCCGGGTGCTCTTCCCACAATCCAAAAATGTGCAGGTTAGGTGAATTGGCCATGTTAAATTGCCTGTAGTGTTAGGTGAAGGGGTAAATGTAGGGGAATGGATCTGGGTGGGTTGTGCTTCAGTGGGTCGGTATGGACTTGTTGGGCTGAAGGACCTGTTTCCACATTGTAAGTAATCTAATCTAACCTGCACAACTTTGATCTGTGAGAGGAAACCAAAGCACACCATGCAGAGACAGGGAGAATGTGCAGTCTGCAGACAGGTTGGAATTGAACCTGGGTCCCTAGCACTGTGATGCAGCAATGCTAATCACTGAGCCATTGTGCTGCCCCTTTTTTTGATAAATTTAAGGAATGCAGATACCCATTTAAAAACTAGTATTGAAAAGGGGATGATGATGTCCCAACATCTTTGAAACTGAGCTGAAATCAAATGATTCCAACTATAAAAATCTATAACAATGGTTGGAAACTTCCTTCATCCTTTGAAGACATCTGGATGTTTGGTAAGGTAAAGTTTGGTGGGTAGGTAAATGACTATAAAAGATGATCTGCAGCTGGAAGGTTCTGCTCCAAATACTGCACAGTTCCACAGAAAACTTTTTTTTAGACTTCTTAGTTTTGGTGTGTTGCTGGTTCAGAAGTTCCTCTTCTTGCACTTCCTCATTGCCTCTGATATACCTTTGCTTTAAACGCAGGCTGCCCCATTTTTGTTTGATTGTGCTCGTTGCAGAAAATTTGTTCAAAACCTCTCTCACGTCTTGATATTTATATCAAAACTCCGAAATGATGCCTTCAGACTATCCTTGCAGAGCTTCCTCTGTCTGCCGTGAGAGTACACCTCAAACTCAAGATCCCGATTAAAGACTGCCGTGGTAAGTGAGGGTCAGACAGTTTGGTTACTTAGCCAACCCAATTCAGTTGTTATTGTTTCAGTGCAATTTGGACACTTGGCATGCCAGCTTGTGTGATTACTTCAGTGAATGGCATTTTGTCCTCCCATCTGATTGTTAGATCTTCTATCACACCAAACGTCACCAGATATTCAATGCTGACCATAAATTTGTCAGGGTACCAATGATGAAACATCTTCTGGCTGTGTAAACTAGGTGATCAAAAACAACCTTTTAGAAAAAAGTGCAGCCAAAATTCAAGTCATGCAAAGTGGGACTTGAAGCATTGCACAGCAGTCAATGCTGTGAGAGCAAAAAAAAAGGCTGTTTATAAAATTAAGCCAGATGGGAAAAGTGACTTTCCTCAACTGTTTTTAGTTTGGAGTAACCTGTTCAACTTGAGCATTTTCACAAGATAATTTAACATTACAGTCCATTGAATTATTCAGGTTGTTGGGATGAGGAGGAATGAAAGCACAAAGTCAAATCATATTGTCTGTTTAAATTACTGAGGACAGAATAGTCTGAATAGGTGCATGTTTGCAAAGTAATTATCTATGTTTCTTTGCATTTGTGAGATGTGAGAATCCCTGGTGGGGTATCACTGCTGGGACTAGCATTTATTGTCAATCATTATTTGTAATCAAGAAGGTGGTGATGAGCTTGAATGCTGCAGTCTTTGGATGTAGAGATATCCACAATGCTGTTAGGGTGAGATTCAGGATTTTGATCCCATAACAATGAAGGAATGACAATATAATTCCAAGTCAGGATGGAGAATGGCTTGGATAGGAGCTTGCAGGTGGCGATTTTCTTATGTATCTGCTGACTTTGTATGTCTTAGTGGTAGTGACCATGAGTTTGGAAGATGCTGTCTGAGGAGCCTTGATGAATTTCTGCAGTGCACTATACACATTCCTGCTACTGAGCATTGGAGGTAGAGGGAGTGAATGTGATGCCAGTCAACTAGGCTACATTGTCCTCGATGGTATCAAGCTTCTTGGTTGTTGTTAGAGCTACACTCCAGTCAAGGGGGGTGTATTCCATCCATTCCTGACTTGTGCCTTGAAGATAATGGGCAAGTTTTAGGGAATGTTACTCACTACAGGATTCCTAGCATTTGACCTGCTATTGTAGCCCCAGAACACACATGACTAGTCAGATAACTAGGAGAAAGTGAGGACTGCAAATGCTGGAGATCAGAGTCAAGAAAAGCACAGCAGGTCAGGCAGCATCCCAGGAGCAGGAGAATCGATGTTTTGGGCATAAGCACTTCATCAGGAATAATAGCTTCCAGATAACTCCCAACATATTGACAGTGGGATATTCAGCAATGGTAATGCTATTGAATGTCAATACATGATGGTTAGGTTCTCTCTTGTTGAATATGATCATTGCCCGGCATATATGTGGCATGAATATTACTAGCCAATTTTCAGCCCCAGCCTGAATATTATCCAGGTATTGCTACATTTGAACACGAACTGCTTCAGCATCTGAGGAGTCTCTAATGATGTTGAATATGGTGAATCATTGTGAAAATCCCCATATCTGACCTTACGATGGAGTGAAGGTCATTGATGAAGCAGTTGATGATGGTCAGGTCCAGGACACTACCCTGAGGAACTCCTGCCGAGATTTCCTGGAGCTGAGATGACTCATCTCCAATCACCATAATTTTCTTCCTTTGTGCCAGGAATGACTCCAACAAGTGGAGAGTTTTCCAAGAGTCCCATTACTCCAAGTTGCTAGGACTCCTTAATGTCAAATTCAGTCATATGTAGCTTTGATGTCAAGGACAGTCACTCTCACCTCAGTCAGGAATTCAGCTCTTTAATCGATATTTCAATCAGAGGTTGAATGGCCCTAGCAAAACCAAAACTGAGCAATGTTAAGCAGGTTATTGCTATGAAAGTGCTACTTGATAGTACTGTTGATGACACCTTCCACAAATTTACTCAAAAGTAGACTGACAGGTGATAGTTCGCAAAGCTCAATTTGCTGGCTTTGTGTGTGTAAATACAACATATCTGAACAATTTTCCACTTTGTTTGGTAGATGCCAATGGTGTCGCTGTGTTGAAACAGTTTGGCTAGGACACAGCAAGTTCTAGAGAATTCCTGTTTTCAGTATTGTCCCTAGATTGTTGTCAGGGCCTATTGCATTTGCAGTATTCAGTGCCTCCAGCTATTTCTTGATATCAAATGGTAGGAGATTGGTTGAACCCTGGCATCTGTGATGCTGGAGACATCTGGAGAAGGGCTGAAATGGATCATCCAATCAGTACTTCTTGTTGTATATTGTTGCAAATGCTTCAGCCTTATCAGCCTCATCTGATGTGCTGTGTTCCTCATCTGTACAGATGAATTGTTTAATTGTCCACCACCGCCATAACTGGATTCTAATCTATTCTGGATTATTGCTGAACACAGTGTTACTTTTCCAAATTTATGCTCCATCTGCTGCACTAATTTCAGGTCAGTTGAATTGCACAGTTTGCATTAATCCTGCATATTTAAATATTGCTACATATAATTTAAGTACAAAGCACCCAGAATCTAAAAAAGCGGAGTGAAAGAAACTTTGAGAAAATGTTTTGCATCACAGTTTGCTGCAGCTTATTTTGAAAATTGGACTTCACAAACAGAAGGACTGATGGAAACATACCACAGCTTTCAAAAGAAAAAATTCAAACACTTGTGCTTATGGACAAGAAGTGAGGAAAGAAAGAATCTGTCAGTAGAAATATTGTGGCTTATCAGACTCTTAATCACTCACTTAATCTGTTCACTACTTTATGCTATTCTTCAGACTTTTTCCTTCACGTAAATACATTGCTTCAGACTTTTTTAAACAACATTCCAAGTCTCTTTTTAGAGCCTGCATGTCATTGGCAGAAATTTTTGACAAATGTACATGTGTTCTAAAAGTTGTAATTGAGGAATAGGAACCTCTTGAAAACAACTGTGAAAACAATTAAAAGATGTAACTTCATTCCTCCCATGATAGATTAGAGAAGGATACATTCTTATCCAATTATTTAACATGTGAAACCCAAGCTTATGAATGTGCCAACTTTCGGATTAATATGACAAGCTTGTGGGTTTAAATGTCCCACTTTGGAAAGCTGGATCCATGATTAAACATTGAAGCAGACCTCCAACCATGTAAATTTAATGCTCGTTGGCTGGGTTTCCTCATATTCCAGGCTACCCAGCACATAAAGTGAGGTGGCAGCTGACAACTACAGCAATTATTTGTTTTCTTTAACACACTGTTTGCTTGCTAGGAGGAGCAAGAGTGTTTCCTCATCCCTCAAACAAATGTGCCAGAATCTGTCTCATTTCCTATGATCTTCAAACCCAGGCTCATGATTTGCCAACCTCTTCTGATCTTCAGATCTCTGTTGAAATCTATTAATGTTATGCCCTGAGATATTTCTTTCTCTATTCTTAATGTCTTGCTTAGAGCTCTCCAACTGTAACCCATTTCTTCCTCCCTCCATCATTGCAAAGCTCCAAAGCAGAATTCTTTGACTGCAGAATTCTAATGTTGCCTTTCTTGTCTCTTTTGCAGGTTTTTCTTTGGCCAGGAATTTGTTGCAAATATCTGATGAGTTCATATATTTTATAACATAACAGTTAGCTTTAGCTTTTAACTGTGGAATCTGGGGTACATGAATTCAAACTAGCTTGGAGTCTACTACAGTTACACAGTCAGGGCATGTTGGCTTAAGGGGTTAACAGCTAGAAAGGTAGAATCAAAAAACAGGTAGGTTAGAAACTTAATGCATGATCTATCTGTGAGCCTTCTGGTGAAGACGTGACACCTGCAATTACTTCAGTAAGGTTAATTTCAAGGCATATTTTTGCTTTAGGAGCTTTGTTATTTTTGCTTAAGGAAGTGGCCCTGGAAATATCGTAATACTGATGGTCATCATCCAAAATTCTGTAGATTCTGGAGCAGTTTCTACTGATAAGAGGGTGGTAAATATCACCCCACGTTTTAAAAAGGGAGAGGAAAGACGCCTTTCAGATTGATAAACCTAACATCAGAAGTGAGGAAAATGCTATTATAAAAGTCGTGATTACAGAATATTTGAAAAACATTAACAAGATTAGACAAAGCCAGCAAGAGTATAAGATAGGCAAATCATGTTTAACAAATCTGCTGGAGTGTTTTCAGGATGTAAATAGTAGAACAGATAAAGGAGAACCAGCAATGTGATGTATGTGGATTTTCAGAAGGCTTTTCATAAGAGGTGAGTGAACAAAGTTAAAGCACATGCAATTGGGGGAAATATATTGGCATGGATCAAGAATTGTTTGACAGAGAGTGGGAATAAATGGTCTTTTTCTAATTGACAGGCAGTAACCAGTGTGGCCTCAGCTGTTCATAATGCACATAAATGAACTGGATGAGAGAACCAAATGGTACATTTCCAAGTTTGCTGATAATACAAAACTGGCCAGAATTTACTTGTGAAGAGTATGTAAATAGGCTTCAAGGTCGTTTAGATAAGTTTAGTGAGCGGGCAAACACATATGGTATGGCTAAAGTGAGGCTGTATACTTTGGTGTGAAAAACAGAAATGAAGAATGATTTAAAGAATGATATTTTGGAGAGTGTAAATGTACAAAAGGAATTGGATGACCTTACACACCAGTCAATTAAAGGGGACAAGCCGGTGCAGCGAGCAATAAGAAAGGCAAATGATATACTGGCCTTCATTGCAAAAAGATTTGTGTTCAGAAGTAGGGATGTCTTACTGAAATTATATAATGTCTTGGTGAGACCACACCTGAAGTATTGTGTGCAATTTCAGTTTCCCTATCTAAGAAAATATATAAAAGTAATTGCCACAGAAGGACTGCAGTGGAGGTTGTCTCAGTTGATGTTGAGAATGACAGAACTGTCTTTTGAGGAAGGTTAACTTGACTGAACTTAAGTTCATTGAAGTTTAGGAGAATGAGAGGGGTTCTGATTGACATGTATTCAATTTTAACAGGTACAGACTAGTTGTAGGGTGGATGTTTTCCTGACTGCGGAATCTAGAATCAGTGACACACTTTCAGGATAAAACCATTTAGGACAGAGATGAATTGAACCCGTAGAATTCTCCACAAAAAAAGGCTGTGGAAGCCAAGTCACTGAATGTATTCAGGAAAAAGATATTTTTTTGAAGGGTGTGAAAACCTTTTCTTTCAACAGATCAAAAAATGGATTTTAAATGAGGGATATTTAATCTAAATCTCCATTTAAGATATCTACAAACATGCTGGATCATCATGGAGATAAGTGGGGCTTAGGAAGATTCACAGGATTCAATTTTTTGGGGAGTATATTGAAAGGGTTAATTGCAGTTTAGATCTGGTATGTACAGTTTACATCTCTTTGAGAGAAGATAGCCAAAGCAGTTAGAAGGTCTGCACTATCAGCAGAGAAAAAGCTAACTTAATCATTCATCACGTTGAATATTAATAGGGTTTACCTCAGCTTAACTTTAATGAGGGAACAGGAGCAGGAACATTGCCTAATTTGAAGCTATAGAATATATGATGGTCATCATAGAGTCCCACAGCAAAAGAAAATAATCTTCAGAATTTGCTGGAAAACATGGCATAATGAGTTCAAAACAACATTTGTAACAAAGTATGCGACTTATTGATTAGTTAAACTATCTGGTGAGATAATTGCTGAAGTTCTGGATGTAGATTTGCTCACTGTGCTAGAAGGTTCGCTTTCAGATGTTTCGTCACCATACTAGGTAACATTATCAGTGAGCCTCTAGATGAAGCATTGATGGTATAGCCCGCTTTCTATTTATATGTTTAGGTTTTATTGGGTTGGTGATGTCATTTCCTGTTCTTTTTCTCGGGGTGGGAAATGTGATCCAAGTCGATATGTTTGTTGATAGAGTTCCAGTTGGAATGCCATGCATCTTCGAATTCTTGTATATATCTGTGTTTAGCTTGTCCTAGGATGGATGTATTGTCACAGTTGAAGCGTGGCCTTCCTCATCTGGATGTAAGGATACTAGTGAGAGTGGGTCATGTATTTTTGTGGCTAGTTTATGTTCATGTATTCTGCCTAGTTTTCTGCCCTAGAACTGTAACAAACACTACATTGGACAAATAGGCAGAAAACTAGCCACCAGGATACATGAACATGTTTTGGAACTTTAAAGAAAATAAAAGTCAAAACGACAACACTTTTAAAAGGGAGAGGAACAAACAAAGGCAGCACATGGTCAGGTCTGAGCAGGAAAGAGAGAGAGAGAGAGGGAAAGAAACCACACTGTTAACTGAAGCAGCAGTGAACTTGCGTAGTTATTGCTTTTGCTGTTGAACTCATGTAATGCTGGATATCAGAATGCTTCTCGGAAAATTAACAAACAGTGAAATTCACAACTGATCATGGAGGAACCTGTTTGGGAGAGTAATAGCAAAGAAACAGATAAGTAAATAGTTTGAAGTATTTCCTTACAGTAAGTCTGCCAAAGTGAGTAGAGTGGATTCTTACTTGATTATATGTTTTATTGAAATATGTCTCTTGATTAAACTAAAAAATATAAACCATAAATATTAAGTTAGCCTGGAGCAGTGTTTTGTAGGGGAATAAGACAGTACAATTTTCTGGGTCTGCAGATTGGCAGAAGCAAAACTGGCCCTTAGTAGAGTGACTTGCTCTTCTTGTCGGATGTGGGAGTTTAGGGAGAGTTTACGAGTTACTGAGGATTATATCTGCAATAAATGCCATTGGTTCCGAATCCTATCAGATCAAATGGATCAGTTGGAGCAACAGTTAGAGGCAGTGAGGAATTTACAAGAGCAAGGGGGTGTGATGGATGACAGTTATAGGAAGGGAGAAAAGTCACAGATACGGTCACATAGATGGGTTAACTCTAGGAAAGATAAGAGAGGTAGGCAGGTCGTACAGGAGTCTTCTGTGGCTAACCCCATTTCAAACAAGTATGCTGTTTGGGAAAATGTACGAGGTGATGGATCCTCAGGGAATGTAGCACGAACAGCTAAGCTTCTTGTATTGAGACTGGCTCTAATGTAATGATGGGCACATCAGGTTCCAAGAGATCAATTGTGTTAGGGGATTCTCTAGTCAGAGACACAGATGAACATTTCTGTGGCCAGCAGTGAAAAATCAGAATAGTGTGTTGCCTCCCTGGTGCCAGGATCAAGGATGTCTCAGAGAGGGTACAGAATGTTCTCAAGGGGGAAAGGGGCCAGCAGGAGGTCATTGTACACATTGGAACCAATGACATAGGAAGGGAAAAGGTTGAGATTCTGAAAGGGGAATACAGAGACTTAGGCAGGAGATCCTCAAGAGAAGCAATATCTGGATTATTCCCGGTGCTACAAGCGAGTGAGGGTAGGAATAGGAGGATAGAGCAGATGAATGCATGGCTGAGGAGCTGGTGGATGGGAGAAGAATTTACATTTTTGGATCATTGGAAGCTCTTTTGGGGTATAAGTGACCTGTACAAGAAGGACGGATTGCACCTGAATTGGAAGGGGACTAATTTACTGGCAGGAAGATTTGCTAGAACTGTTCGGGGAATTTAAACTAGTAAGGTGACGGGTGGGACCCAGGGAGATAGTGAGGAAAGAGATTGATTTGAGACTGGTATAGTTGAGGAAAGAAGTGAGTCAAACAGTCAGGCAGGCAGGGACAAAGCAGAGAACAAGGTAGGATTGATAAATTAAACTGCACTTGTTTCAATGCAAGAGGCCTAACGGGGAAGGCAGATGAAGTCAGGGCATGGTTAAGAACATGGGGCTGGGATATCATAGCAATTACAGAAACATGGTCAGGACTGACAGTTTAATGTTCCAGGATGGTAAAGGAAGGACAGAAACGGAGGCAAGAGAGGAAGGGGAGTGGTATTTTGATAAGGGATAGCATTACAGATGTACTGAGGGAGGATATTCCCAGAAATACATCCAGGGAAGTTATTTAAGTGGAACCGAGAAATAAGAAAGGGATGATCACCTTATTGGGGTTGTATTATAGACAGCCTAATAGTCAGCGGGAAATTGAGAAACAAATTTGTAAGAATAATAGGGGTAGGGGATTTTAATTTTCCAAACATAGACTGGGATTGCCGTAGTGTTAAGGGTTTAGATGGAGAGGAATTTGCTAAGTGTGTACAAGAGAATTTTCTGATTCAATGTGTGGACAGACCTACTGGAGAAGGTGCAAAAGTTGACCTACTCTTGGGAAGTAAGGCAGGGCAGGTGACTGAGGTATCAGTGGGCGAGCACTTTGGGGCCAGCGACCATAATTCTATGAGTTTTAAAATAGTGATGCAAAAGGATACACCAGATCTAAAAGTTGAAGTTCTAAATTGGAGAAAGGCTAATTTTGATGGTATTAGGCAAGAACTTTCAATAACTGACTGGGAGCAGATGTTCGCAGGTAAAGGGACAGCTGGAAAATGGGAAGCCTTCAGAAATGTGAAAACGAGAATCCAGAGAAAGTATATTCCTGTCAGGGTGAAAGGAAAGGCTGGTCAGTGTAGGGAATGCTGGATGACTAAAGAAATTGAGGGTTTGGTTAAGAAAAAGAAGGAAGCATATGTCAGGTATAGATGAATCCTGAGAAGAGTATAAAGGCAGTAGGAGTATACTGAAGAGTGAAATTAGGGGGGGCAAAAAGGGGACATGAGATAGCTTTGGCAAATAGGGTTAAGGAGAATCCAAAGCGTTTTTACAAATACATTAAGGACAAAAGGGTAACTAGGGAGAGAATACAGCCCCTCAAAGATCAGCAAGGCAGCCTTTGAATGGAGATGCAGGAGATGGGGAGATACTAAATGAGTATTTTGCAACAGTGTTTACTGTGGAGAAGGACATGGAAGATATAGAATGTGGGGAAATAGATAGTGTCATCTTGAAAAATGTCCATATTACCGAGGAGGGAGTGCTGGATGTCTTAAAACACATAAAGGTGGAAAAATCCGCAGGACTTGGTCAGGTGTACCCTGGAATCTGTGGAAAGCTCGGGAAGTGATTGCTGGGTCCCTTGTACATTTGTACCATTGAGAGTCACCGGTGAGGTGCCGGAAGACTGGAGATTGACTAACTCGTGCCACTATTTATGAAGGGTGATAAGGAAAAGCCACGGAGCTATAGACCTGTAAGCCTGACGTCGGTGGTGTGCAAGTTTATTGGAGGGAATCCTGAGGGACAGGATGTACATGTATTTAGAAAGGCAAGGACTGATTAGGGATAGTCAACATGGCTTTGTGTATGGGAAATCATGTCTCACAAACTTGATGGAGATTTTGAAGGAGTAACAAATAGGATGGGTGAGGGCAGAGCAGTGGAGGTATCTATATGGACTTCAGTAAGGCCTTTGACAAGGTTCGTCATGTTAGACTGGTTAGCAAAATTAGAGCTCATGGAATACAGGGAGAAGTAGCCATTTGGATACAGAACTGGCTTGAAGGTAGAAGACAGAGGGTGGTGGTGAAGGGTTCCTTTTCAGATTGGAGGCCTGTGGCTAGTGGTGTACCACAAGGATCGGTGCTGGGTCCACTGCTTTTCGTCATTTATATAAATGATTTGGACATGAACATAGGAGGTATACTTACTAAGTTTGCTGATTACACCAAAATTAGAGGTGTAGTGGACAGCGAAGAAGATTACCATAGAGTACAACGGGATCTTGATCAGATGGGCGAATGGGCTGAGGAGTGGCAGATGGAGTTTAGTTTAGATAAATGTGAGAAGCTGCATTTTGGAAAGGCAAATCAGAACAGGATTAGTTTGGTGCTGTTTTCCCTGGAGTGTCTGAGCCTGAGGGGTGACATTATAGAGGTTTATAAAATCTTGAGGGGCATGGATGGGATAAATAGACAAGGTCTTTTCCCTGGCGTGGGGGAGTCCAGAACTAGAGGGCATCAGTGAGACGGGAAAACCTTTAAAGGGACTGAAGGGGGTGCATTTTCATGCAGAGAGTGGTGCGTGTAAGGAATGAGTTGCTAGGGGAAGTGGTGGAGGCTGGTACAATTACAACTTTTAAAAGGCACCTGGATGGGTATATCTATAGGAAGTGTTTAGAGGGATATGGGCTAAGTGCTGTCAAATGGAACTAGATTAGGTTAGGATATCTGGTCAGCATGGATGATTTGGACTGAAGGGTCTGTTTCTTTGCCGTACGTCTCTATGACTCTAACTAGGCTATGCAGCCCCTCTGGCTTGTTCCGCCAGGTGCAAGGATCATGGCTGATCCTTTATTACAATACCATATTCCCATATTACCCCAATTGCTCCAATGTATTTCAAGTTAAAAATTTATGTCTCTCAAATACGTGTATTTAGTGGCTTGATGGTAGACAATTCTACAGTTACACTATTCTTTTAGTAAAAGAATCTTTCCTCATCTCTGTCCTGAAAAGTGCAGACCCACATCCTGACACCATGTCCTCTGGTTCTAGATCCTAAAATTTTATACATTTCAGTTGGATCTTGATCCAATGCAGCACAGACAAGAGCATTGACAATCACATGCAGCACAGAAAATCAGAATAATGACTTAGTCCTAATTTCCTCCAAGCTTGAGGATTTAACTTGCTGTTTCAGAAAAATAGAGATGCTACAGCATCAATTCAGTCTTTAGTTTACACACGCTTACAAGAAGTGCAGATAGAGTACCAATACTGGCAGAGAATTACTTTCATCCAATCCTCATTAATTCAGAAACAATGTCAATAAACAATCATTGTTTTAACATTGGCTTAATTTATCTTTTAATTGTAGTAAATTGCGAATATAGCTACCAAGCTGAGGGGTAAATAATTGATGAAAGCAGCAACTGGCGAATGGGAACATAAACAACATGGTTGTCTTTTACTGTAACATTCTATTGCTGCAGGTTCCTGGAGTGCAAATTGAGACAAGTCAGTGATCCAAAAGGTAGTAAATTTCAACATTGTGCTCAGGCTATTGAATTTGTGCTCATCTGCAACTTTTAGCAACTAGTTCTAAACTATGGACAAAGTTGTATTAACAAGATAAAGCATAACAACTTCCCAGATCTATTTCAGCTAAGATTTTTACAGCCAGCTGAGAGTATTTTATGACATGCCTTTCGACTCCACTCAGCTCCACTGAGCTAACTTCTTCCCCTCACAATTATATGATTGGCATGGTGGCTCAGTGTGTCATACTGCTGCCTTAACCTGGGGACTAGGTTCAATTCCAGCCTTGGGGACTATCTGTGTGAAGTGTGCATATTCTCCCCGTGTCTGTGGGTTTCTTTCAGGTGCTTCAGTTTCCTCCCTCAGTCCAAAAGATGCACAGGTTGGTAGATTGGCCATGCTAAGTTGTCCATTGTGTCCAAGGATATGCAAACAAAAATGGATTAATCATGGGAAAGGCAGGTTGCAGGGATAGGATAGGGAGTGGGTCTGGGTGGGATGCTGTTCAGAGGGTCAGTGGGCTGAATGGCCTGCTTCCATACATGACTGAAGAATTGTACTTTGAAGTGTTTTATCAACACTAAGAACTAGGAACAGAAGTCTATTGCTAAAAGTCTTCAGCTGTTTCTGAGACAATATAGATAATGAAATCAAACCTAAGAATTAAATTAAAGACAGCTTTACATCTGCTTACTATAAATCAAAGTCTATTGAGCTTATGCAGGTGTGCAGGACACAAATGGAGGTCTATCACATGTACCAAAAATATTTTCCACTAAAAACTGCTGGTACATCTTTTTGGATTTATAATTGAGTGCCTCCTCACTGTACTCATCTATATATTGTGATTTGGAGGTGCCGGTGTTGGACTGGGGTGTACAAAGTTAAAGATCACACAACGTCAGGTTATAGTCTAACAGGTTTAATTGGAAGCACATTAGCTTTTGGAGCGCTCTGAAAGCTAGTGTTTCCAATTAAACCTGTAGGACTATAACCCGGTGTTGTGTGATTTTCAACATCAATATATTAAAATACTCTTGTGTTAATTGCATTCTCATTGCTGTTTTGATCTTCAAACATTCATATTTTAAATCAACATTTTTACAAGAAAAAGAAGTGATATAGTTAGTCCAAGATGCCAACTTGGAAGAGAATGTTGAAATAACTGTAGAAGCAATGCATTTTAAAAGCAACATCTTTGTAATTTTTAATGCTCTTGTTCTTTTTTTATGTTATTAAACAATACTCAGTTTAAAAAACAATTAACATTAACATTAAAATTGCTGTATACAGAGAAACAGCATTTTTACAAGGGAGAGAAGCAGCAAAGCAACATCTTTGTATTCTACAGCCGTAATTTGACCAGCCTCTTTTGGCAATGAGTAATCCTGAGCTGATTGGCTTACACCACAGAGTAGGAATGAACCATTTTATTCAAATGGAAATAAACCAGACTCTCACTGATGCAATAGCAGAGAATCCTTGCCAAGTCTGTAACAAAACCAAGTACACAGAAATCAGTATTACCCAGGCAGTTCCGATTATTGTGTTGCCACAACAGCCTGCTTTGCTAATTCATTGACAAATTATTTTTAAACAATATGCAATAAACTTCATTTGCCTGCAATGTGAAATGGTTCTGCCCATTCACCGACCGTCAAGCATCAATTATTGGTGTAATGTAGCTTAAAATAATTTTCATTTAAAAAAAATCAGACCTAATCCAGAATATCCTGCAGCAATGTTTGGGATTCCAATAAGAAACAGCAGGATATAGCAGTATTTAAGACAATTGTATGGATTTACCAGGTAGTGAGTTTAAAGACATGGTCACTTAATCAGGCTGCATGGGGGTTTGTTGGACATTGCATTGATTTCATACCTCCAACAGTCCAGGAAGGCTTGTGTCAAGCCTCTGTTTGTGCGCCTCTTGGTTACTCCTTCATTTAAAGACGCTCAGTGTTTAATGGAGGTGATTGTCATAGAGTCATACAGCATAGAAACAGACCCTTCAATCCACCAGTCCATGTCAGCCATTATCCCAAACTAAATTAGTCCCACTGCCCGTGTTTGGCCGATATCCCTGCAAACATTTCTTACTCATGTACTTAGCCAAATGTCTTTTAAACATTGTAACTGTACCTTTGTCCACCGCTTCCTCTGCAAACTCATTCCACACACACAAACCACGCTGTAAAAAGTTGCCCCTCATGTTTCTTTTAAATCTTTCTCTTCTCATATTAAAATATGTCCCCCAAGTTTTGAAATCCCCTATCCTGGGGGAAAAAACACCTGCCATTCACCTTATCTATACCCCTCATGATTTTAGAAACCTGTGCAAGGTCAGCCCTTAACCTGCTATGTTCCAGTGAAAAAAATTAGCCTTTCCTTCCAACTCAAATCCTCCATTCCTGGCAACATCCTGGTAAATCTTTTCTGAACTCTCTCCAACTTAGTAATATCCTTCCTATAACAGGATGACCAGAACTGAACACTGCACTCCAGAAGAGGACATACCAATGTCTTATACAATCTCAACATGGCGCCCCAACTTCTATACTCAAATGTCTGAGCAATGAAGGCAAGCATGCTAAATGTCTTCTTAACCACTCTGTCTACATGTCTTTGGGAAGTAGAGGAGAGAAACCAAAGAGTCACTCCCCTGCCCTTTCTTCTGACCCACAAACCCTGATAGCAAACCTCATTGCATTCTCACTCATTTGTCCATTGATTCCAACTTTCTGGAAGGCTTAACATCAACAACAGTCTCAGTTTTCAATGTTACTGGTGTGTAGAGGCTGGCAGCTCAGTAGGGAGGGGGTAGCAAAGGGGGGGGGGGGGGCTGCTGCAAGGAGATTTCTGCCCTCAAGGTCTTGTATGAAGTGGGAGAATCAATGTTAGTCAGGTAAGTGCTGATGGTCACTTAATCCCAATGGGTCTTACCCAGTGAAAACAAAGCAGGGCATCAATACATTCTCTAGCCGGTATACAAGAACTACGACAGCCAAGATAAATTTCCACCCCCTCAATGCGAAATGCAAAGAGAGGAGGTCTGCATCCAAAAGCACCCAGAAGGTAACAGATGAAAAGTAAGCTTGTCAAGTCCTGTTAGCAGCCAGGATATTAGACACGGAGAAAAAGCAAAGTAGATGATGGGATTACTTTTTTTTTTATTCACTTAGTCATAGAGTCATGGAGATGTCCAGCATGGAAACAGACCCTTCGGTCTATCTTGGCCAAACCAACCAGACATCCTAATCTAATCTCATCCCATTTTGCCAGCACTTGGCCCATATCCTTCTAAACTCTTCCTATTCAGATACCCATCCATGCCTTTTAAATGTTGTAATTGTACCAGCCTTCACCACTTCGTCTGGCAGCTCATTCCATACATGTACCACCATGTGCGTGAAAATGTTCCCCTTTGGCCCCTTTTAAATCTTTCCCCTCTCATGCCCCTCAAGATTTTATAAATCTCGATAAGTTCACCCCTCAGTCTCTGACGCTCCAGGGAATACAGCCCCAACCTATTCAGCCTCTCCCTATAGCTCAAAACCTCCAACCCTGGCAACATCCTTGTAAATCTTTTCTGAACCCTTTCAAGTTTCACAACATCTTTCATATGGGAGGGTGACTAGAATTGCACACAATATTCCAAAAGTGGCCTAACCAATGTCCTGTACAGCTGCTACATGACCTCCCAACACCTATACTCAATACTCTGACCAATGAAGGAAAGCATACTAAACACCTTCTTCACTATACTTTCTACATGAGGCTCTACTTTCAAGGAATTATGAACCTGCACTCCAAGGTCTCTTTCTTCAGCAACACTACCCAGGACCTTACCATTAAGTGTATAAGTCCTGCTTTCCGAAAATGCAGCACCTCACATTTATCTGAATTAAACTCCATCTGGAACTTCTCAGCCCTTTGGCCCACCTGATCAAGATCCTGTTGTATTCTGAGGTAACCTTCTTTGCTGTCCACCTCACCTCCAATTTTGGTGTCATCTGCAACTTACTAACCATACCTCCTACGTTCAGATCCAAACCATTTATATAAATGCCGAAAAGCATGGACCTAGCACCGATCCTTGTGGCACACCATTAGTCACAGGTCTCCAGTCTGAAAAGCAACCCTTCACCAGCACCCTCTGTCTTATGTCTTCGAGCCAGTATCCAAAAGGCTAGTTCTCCCTGTATTCCATGAGATCTCACCTTGCTAACCAGTCTACCATGAGGAACTTTGTCAAATGCCTTATCGACGTCCATATAGATCTTGTGCACTGCACTGCCCTCATCAATCTTCATTGTTACTTCTTCAAAAATCAATCAAGTTTGTGAGACATGATTTCCCACACACAAAGCCATGTTGACTATCCTTAATCAATCCTTGCTTTTCCAAATGCATGTAAATCCTGTCCCTCAGGATTCCATTCCACCACTGATGTTAGCCTCACCGGTCGATAGTTCCTTGGCTTTTCCTTAAATAATGGCAACACATTAGCCAACTTCCAGTTTTTCAGCACCTCAACTGTAATTCAGCAAAGGACCCAACAATCACTTCCCTAGTTTCCCACAGAATCAGAGGATAACCTGATCAGGTCCTGGGAATTAATCCACCTTTATGTGTTTTAAGACATCCAGCACTTCCTCTTCTGTAATATGGACATTTTTCAAGATGTCACCATCTATTTCCCCACATTTTATATCTTCCATGTCCTTCTCCACAGTTAACACTGATGCAAAATACTCACTTAGTATCTCCCCCATCTCCTGCGGCTCCATTCAAAGGCCGCCTTGCAGATCTTTGAGGGGCTCTATTCTCTCCCTAGTTACCCTTTTGCCCTTAATGTATTTGTAAAAACCCTTTGGATTCTCCTTAACCCTATTTGCCAAAGCTATCTCACATCCCTTTTTTGCCCCCCCCCCCCCACTGGCTTAGTTGCTTTTACCACATTTTTTCCCACTGTGCATTTCTTTCACGACCAGCCCTGTGACTTTATGTGTCCCACTCCATTATAGTGAAAACACCTGAGGTCTTTCATCTCCTGTCCACTCTCTTGGGCTTCTTTAACCTGTGGTAAATTCTTACCAATGTTCTTATACTCTTCTAAGGATTCACTCGATCTCTGTTGTCTATACTAGACATATGTCTCCTTTATCTTAACCAAAATCTCAGTTTCTCCAGTCATCCAGCATTCTCCACACCTACCAGCCTTGCCTTTCACCCTGTTATGACATGGGGTTAAACCCCCCTTGGTTCTCGTCGTTCAGAGAACTCTGGCAACTGTACCATGTGATCTTTCTAGGACTTGAAGATCACTACATCATCAAAGTAGACTGCACAGTTTGTTAAGCCAGCCACAACTCTGTTCGTGAATCTTTGGAATGTGGCGGGGGAGGGGGGGGGGCGGTGTTCTTAATTCCAAAAGGCATCATTTTAATGTTACATAGCTCAGTTGGAGTTACAAATGCAGAAATTTCTTTTACCGTCTCTGATAAAGGGACCTGCCAGTAATCACCCATTAAGTCCAACTTGGTGATATAACTGGCTTGTCCAACTTTCTCGATACAGTCCTCCAATCTAGGAATTGGACATGAGTCCGATTTTATAACAGTGTTGACCTTCCGATAATCCACTCAGAATCATTGAGTCCCATCCAGTTTGGGAACTAAGACAATTGGCGAACTCCACTTGCTCTAGCTTGGTTCGATGATGTCTTTGTTGAGCATGGTCTCCATCTCCATCTGGACCTGTCTGACTTTGAAAGGATTAAGCCAATAGGGATGTTGTTTTATCGGAGCAGTATTCCCTATGTCTACTTTATGTACAGTAGCATCAGTCCTCCCCATCTCATTCTTACGTAAGTCCTTACACTACAGTAACAAATCTTTCAACTGCATTCTATGCTCCTGAGACAGATAGCTTACTAATCTATCTCACTCCTCAAGAACTTTTTCATTTTTTAATCTATTTTGATGCACATCAAAATCCACATCTTCTGAATTTGATTCCTCACTCTACAGGGCAGTAACTAACACCTGTTTCCCCAGTTCTTTCTCTCTCATATAATACAGTTTCAACATGTTCACATGACATACCCAATACCTTTTTTTCTATCTGGCATCTTTACTAGATAGTTCACCTGACTCAACTTTTTCTCAATTTGATAGGGAGCAATAAACCTGGCTTTGAAGGAATCTCCTATCACTGGTAACAGTACTCACACATCATCCCCTCAGGAAAATGTCCGAGTCTCAGAGTTTTTATCTGCCTCCTGTTTCATTCTATGCTGTGCCCTCTTTACGTACTGTTTAGCTAACTCCCCTACTCGATTTAGTCTCTCCCTCACCTCCGATACATAATCTAATTGTGAGATCTCCGATTTTGGTCCTGTCAATTTTTCTTTAACTAATTTAAAAGGACCTCTCACTTCATGTCCGAATATTAACTCAAAAGGAGTGAACTGAGTAAATTCATTTGGGGCATCTCTAATGGCAAACAATACAAATGGGATACCTTTAGCCCAATCATTCGGGTAATCCTGACAGTATGCTCTCAACGTGGTCTTCACGATCTGATGCCACATTTCTAAAGCTCCCTGGGATTCAGGATGATACATGCTGGATTTAAAGTGCTGTATACCAAAGCTATCCATAACCTCCTTCAACAGCCTAGCAGTAAAATTTGACCCTTGGTCCGACTGACTCTCTCTGGGTAGCCCATACCATGTGAAGAAAGCTACTAACTCCTCTACCACCTTTTTTGCCTTGATACTCCGTAATGTAATTGCCTCCGGAAATCTGGTAGGCACATCCATTATGGTTAACAAGTACTGGTTCTCAGGAGGGGACCTACACCATCAATTATAACCCGTGTGAAAGGTTCTTCAGATGCGGGAATAGGCAACAAAGGTACTGGTTTTATAACTGCCTGTGGCTTACCTACTATTTGGCATGTATGACACGTAAGGCAAAAGTTAACCACATGCTTGTGCATTCCAGGCCAATAAAAATGTTTTTGTACCTTAGCCTTAGTCTTTTGTACCCCTAGCTGACCTCCTATAGATAGTTCATGTGCTGCCCTTAATACCTCCTGTCTGTATGCTACCGGCAACATAATCTGGTGCACTTCGGCCCATTTCTCCTCTGCACTAACCTGCCATGGTCTCCATTTCCATCTGAGGATTCTATCTTTCAGATAATAACCTACTGGAATATTCTCTGCCTCCTTTTTGGAGTACGCATCTACATATATATCTGTTATCATCTGTCTTGCTGTTGCAAGTCCCTGAGCGTTTTAGGACTAAACACTTCTGTTTGACCCTCTACCTGTTCAGGTTTTTCCTGCACCATTACATCAAACAGGGTATCCGCAAACTAAACTTCAACTCCTTCACCTTTCTCTTTACTTTTCGCTTTGTGCTGTGATTTATGATAGTGGGATCTGGTTACCACATAGTTTGGGAAAATGCCAGGATATTTCTGTTTTAACCCTTCAATTTCTTGGTCTTCCTTGAGTTACTCCACAACAAGGGGTGTCACTCCCACCTTGGACCCTGCCAATTTATTCCCAAGAACAAATTGAATTCCTGGGACTGAACCACTTCCACTGTTACTTCTCCAGTGGCACTCCAACCTGACCTTATATAGAGGAATGCTAAATTTCGGTCCAGTTATCCCATAACATACCACACTCTCGGAAAATAGATCAGAAACAGTGCATATTTGCTCATCCATTATTATCAGCGACTGGTTAGATACTGTATCTCTCAAAATTATAACTTCTTGTCCTTCTCCCCGTTCTTTCTGAGTAAACTTTACCCACGAGGCAAATTCTTTCTAGAGATCAGGTACTAACTCCATGCCCACCCCCTGCTTAGGCTGTACATGTCTTGCAACTCTTTGGCTCTTCTTGGGGTCTCCTTTACTACCTTCACTAATGCCACTGGCTTAGTTGCTTTTACCACATTTTTTCCCACTGTGCCTTTCTTTCACGACCAGCCCTGTGACTTTATGTGTCCCACTCCATTATAGTGAAAACACCTGAGGCCTTTCATCTCCTGTCCACTCTCTTGGGCTTCTTTAACCTGTGGTAAATTCTTACCAATGTTCTCTACTCTTTCTTTTGTAGTGTAGGATCTCCCCTTCTCCCAACTTCTATCCCTCACTGGACAAAATTCTGGCCGAAAGCTTGTCTTATGCACCAACATGTATTCATCTGCTAGTTCTGCTGCTCTTCTTGATTCCTAAACTTTCTGTTCCCCCACATGAATTCTTACTACCTCTGGAAGTGAATTTTTAAACTCCTCTAGCAGAATAATCTCTCATAGAGCCTCAAAGGTCTTATCTATTTTTAAAGTATGCATCCGTCTGTCAAAATGACTGTTTAATTCTTTCGAACTCATATTAAGTCTGACCTGGTGTTTTCTTTATGTTTCTGATACCAATTCATAAACACTTAAAATAGCCTGTTTTACTTCTTCATACTCTCTTGACCCCTCATCTGACAGCACGGCAAATACCTCACCAGTTCTGCCTACCAGTTTAGTCTGATCTAGCATTACTCATAAATCCTCGGACCACTCCATCTGACTAGCCAATTTTTCAAATGAAATAAAGAAGGGTTCAATATCTTTCTCATCAAAATGTGACAAAATTTTGACATATTTGTATAAATCACTGCCCTTCGCTTGTAATCTCCATCCTGTTAAGTTGATTTTGCTGACAAAGTCGTAACTACTCAAGTTCAAATTCTCTCTCTTTTTGCTCAGCTAAGAACCTTCTCTCTCTTTTTCCTCTCTCTCTCTCCCTTTCTTCTCTCTCTTTCTTTCTCCCTTTCTTCTCTCTCTCTTTGCTCAGCCAAGAACCTTCTCTTTCTTTTTCCTCTCTCTCTCTCTCTTCTCTCTCCCTTTGTTTATCTTCGAACTCCATCTTCCTCAATTGTAATTTACGTTTTTCTATCTCTTCTGCACTTGACATACCTAAGTGTTTGATAACTCCCTTACAATTTCACCTTTACTTTCATCCTTGGTGAAACCCAAATCTAACTTGTTTGCTAATTCTAAAAGTATGGCCTTTTTCTTTCCTTCTAAACTTTCTTGGCAAATTTGTGAATCCTCTTCAAATCCCAGAACCTCTTTAGCAATTTTAAGACCCATTTCTCTCACTTTTAATTTAACTAAACACAAGTCACCAAAATTAAACAAATTGTCTCACCTACGTTTTATTTAAAGATCTAGGACACTAACCTGCAAGTGTTTAAATCTACAGGGCTTTTTCGCACTCCAAATCTATTCAAATCTGTCTAAACCTGTTCAAATCACAAATCTGAGACCCAAACTCTTCAAATCACAGACACAGGCCCCCAAACTGTTCAATTCCTGGAAGATCCCACAAGCTGTTATGACATGGGTAAACCCTCTCTGTTAATTTTAAACCAGCAACACAGAAAAGATTTATCCCATGTGGTAATCTGTGAAAGTTCGAGAGGCCAAGAACTAGTTAAAGTAAGAAGTAACAATTATATTTTTTGAAGTCTAACAGAGAATAATTAACTAACAACTATTTACAACTCCTTCCTCTAACTTATCATTTATTTTCCCTTCTATAATACTAATCCAATAAAATCCCCAATTAAAATTTACCAAGGTTCAAAATTCAAAACCAGCCATCTGTCAAATCTTCTCTTGATATTTTCCTCTATAGATGTTCTTCTTCTTAGGGATTTCTGTTTCACAGGTCACTGATCGATGAAGGTGCCATCAAGAGAGCTAATTTTCCAGGCAGTCTGCAGATGTTGGAGGTTTGGCAGTTCTCTCTCAACTCTTCACGTTTTTCTGGTCTTATACCACAAAGCATCGGATTGTCAATATCCTAAATTCAAACTTGATTGGAGTCTGGTATTTTTTGAGGGTATAATTTAAACTGCTTGGCCCAATTCAAATTTGTTTATGTCTCCAGGCAACCAGCTACTCTAGCTGCTTGACCAAAAGGTTATATTGTATCTTGTTCAGAACATTTGGTGCTGTCAGGTATTCTGCTGGTTTTTAACATTCTTAAAGGTACAGTACACTTCTACACCTTCATAACAACCCTAACAGGTACATACTGTCTCTGGACCCTCGTTATTTCATTTTTGAAGGATTCCCATTTTCCAGCTGCCTCTTTACTTGCGATAATTCATCCCCAATCAACTTTTGAAAGTTTTTGCCTAATATGTGGGATGTATGCATCACTGGCTGACCAGCATTTATTGTCTGTCCCTAGCTGCCCTTGAAAAGGTGGCAATGAGCTGCCTTCTTGAACCACTGCATTCCATGCGCTGTAGTTTGACCCACAATGCCCTTAGGGAGTGAATTCCAGGATTTTGACCCAGTGACAACAAAGGAACGTCTATACATTTCCAAGTAAGAATTGAAAGTGGTTTGGAGGGGAATTTGCAGATGGTGGTGCTTTGAAGTTGCATATGGCTACAATTATCACAGGTCAGTTTCTAATTTTTTTCAGTGTATTCAACAACAATTTGCGTTTATCTCACATCTTTAACCATTGTAAAAGGACCCAAGGTGTTTAACAGCAGGGTATTCACATTGAATTTGAGACTGAGCCACACGGTGAGATATTTAGGTACGTGTGGTTGGTTTTAAATAGTTACTTTATTTGTTCATGACAAGTGGGTGTTGCTAGCTTGGCCAGCATTTATTGTCCATCCACAATTGTGCAGTGCACAGTTAAGAGTTAACCACATTGCTGTGGGCCAGATCCCTGAGGAAGGCAGATTTTCTTCCCTGAAGAATATTAGTGAACCAGATGGGTTTTTATGACAGTCGACAGTGATTACATTGTTGCCATTTGGCTAGCTTTACATTCCATGTTTTCTTCAGTTCAAAACTCTCTGTCTTCCAAGGAGGGATTGAAGCATACATCTCCAGACTACTAGCCTGATGTTACGGATTACTAGTCCAGTAACATAACCCAAAACAACTGCATTCTCAAGAAAGAACTAAAAACTTTTAAGAAGGAAATTTCAGAACTTAGAGTGGAGGCAGCTAAAGACACAGCCATCAGTTGTGCAGCAATAAAAAATGGGGATGCATGGAAAGTGGGAAATAAAAGTGTGCAGGTATTTAATAAGCAGTGCTACACAAGCAGTAAATTCTTATATCTCCTTCCACCTCATTTCCCCAAAGCCTAACAATGCATCCCCATAAAATTCAAAACTCACCTCCTGTAAGGAGACTTGTTGGAGGAGGTTGACTTTGATATTTCATTTTAACATTACTCATTCCTCTATTTTTATGGCAAGAAAAGGTTTAATATAAATTAAAATGGTTTTATCCATATTCCACTTATGAAATGTTTTTCAAATGTACTAAAACCAAATGGCTACATGTGCCAGTGAAGTCAGTTGTTATGGATATCTAGGTAGCTCTTCGAAGCATAAAAATGGTATTCCAATAAGTCAATAAGTTAATTTCACAATCATCATATATCGTTCTCAGATTGTAAATATGTTACCATCTGTGAATTGCATATAATGATCCAATCACAATAGACACCAGGTATTGGTCTTCTTGTCATTCTCTGTTCACAGTTGACTATAATTGGTTTAAGATAACCAAGTAAAGGGTGTACTCAGCTGAGTGAGCCCCTCTGCTATGCTGTGTTGATAACATTATTACAATTATATAGCTCTTTAATTTTTTTGTCTGCAAAGTTGATCCCCTGCACGTGCAAAGCTGAGAAAGTAAAATCTTAGGATTCCATTTCACTACAAATGCTTCTGATCAACCCACATCTAATAACCTGCTTGAAAAGCTCTCTATTCACATTTTGACAGCTGTGATAAATTGCAACACTGCGGCTGAAAAAATCCATAATATTCTAAAACAGTCAACAGCATTCCAAATAAAGTAACGCACAACAGTCAAAACAAAACATCAATTTCTCCCATCAATACAGACTAACAAACAGGAGTGAAATTATTACCTCCACTCCTTTTCAGTGGCAAAAGTATTAACATTTTATGAGTTAACACATAAAAATCATTGTACCAGGGAATGGTTGACTTAGATTAGAAACCAAGCCCAACTGCTACATATCAAAAAGTTTCAACCAAGCTGGATTCAGGTGAGTTACCCCACTTAGCCAGAAGGAAGAAAATTGATGTCGGTTTCACTTCAACTTCCACTTCAGCGCTTTCTGTTAACTAGCCACAGATCATTACTGGCAAAAAAAATCAGCATTGCTGTGGTTTTCTCCTACTTCTCAGTCAGGCTCCCTCATACGTGGCCTCAAGGATGTTGGAGGGGGAAGTGCAGAGCAAAGTAAATTCTTATTTTCTAATTATAAAATACAAAATGCCAAGCCATATTTTATTGTTATATTAAGCAACTTGACTGAAAATATTTGTGGTGATTATCATGAAACCATAAGAGTCTGGTAGAAAAGTTTTAAAGAAACAAGAAACAGAAAGATATTTTACAGAGTCTGATGCACAGTGTCCTATTCTGCACACTATATTGTTTTTTAACCACAGCAGGTACTCTGTTATCGTGTAGTTTGATACCAGACTCAGTTTGGGTTCAAGCCAAACTGGTCAAGGAGAAGGCAGAGTCATGAACAGTTTTCAGGTTTAGACTACAAAATAACACTATGTATTGTACTGTCATACTAAATACTGCTGTATATGGAAATCATAGATACACCAGGCTTTGATGTTACAGTCAAGTTCAATAAGGACTAATCTTCTTTGTGTGTACATGTCACATGCTCTTAAGGTCCTCTAAAGTTCTAGTCGAATGTAGTATGACTAAATTTTCTCAAGTCTAATTTCACCGACGTTGTTATTTATGTTCTGTGATGCACAGCTCCAAGACATCATTGGAAGGTCACTCCTGAGCTCTTTTCTGTGTAACAATGTCTTAAATTTCACCGCAATCATCTGGACAACATATCATCCTCTTAATTTCATATATCAATTTATAAGACATAGTTAACTCAACAGGTACAATGTGTGTTCCAATATGATTGTATTGTTCGTTTCCCATTTCAACCATCATAAAAATGGGAGGGGCTGAGTACAAGGAGGCGATGACATATGGTAATATCATAGCCTAGTATTCCAGAACATCAGGCCAATGTTCTGGAAACATGGATTCAAAGCTCACTGTGGCAGTGAAATTTGAATTCACTTGAAATCAGGAATTTAAAAGCTGGCCATTGAACTGTAAACAATATTTATTGCCTTAAAGACCTATCTGATTCGAAAATGTTCTTTAGGGTGGGAAATCTGTCAAACATCTATAACTCCACATCCACAGCAATGTGGTTGACTTTTAAATGCCCTTGAGGCAATTAGGGATGGGCAAGAAATTTGTCTAGGCACAGACATCCAAATCCCATGAATGAAGAAAAAAAGTCAAAAACTTCCTCACGTAGACGATCTGAAGACTGATGACTCTATCAGGTATCCAGTTATGTGGAATTCAATATTGACAAAGACTTTGTACTTGGTTATCCTCTAGGGTCTGCTGTTTTGAGAATTAGTTTATGAATTGGGCAAGTGAGGGCAAATGGGGATGAGAAAATATGTGGGGTGTGGGGGATCACCAATATATGAGGAAAATGTTCTGATGAAAGGATATTGACCTGAAACATTAATTCTATTTCTCTTCACAGATGCTGCCTTCGGGTTTTTCCACCTTTTTTTTGTCATTATGAAGAAAGTATACATGATAATTTGGTAATAAATATTACATTATAATAATATGAAGTTTGAATTTTTCTGTAAAGGTGGCTATGTTAAGAATACTGTCCCTTTCATCTTAAGCAGAAACCTCACAAGCAAGACAAGGCTTGCTGCCCAATTAAAACCAAAAATATATTTTACCTGACAGTTTATTTCACTAACTTCAATGTTTTTCTATGCTTAAAAATGTGAATCAATACAAAACAAAATGATCCAGGTGTTTCCCAACCCAAGCTGAGCTGAGTAAATTACTGTTTTCATCTGATTTTTACCAGATGTGTTACAGGATGTGCACAATGTTTGCAGCATAAAAAGAGGCTCACAGCTTAAGCCTGATTATTTTTCAAAGATTGAGTTTAATTATAACTTTAACCTACTTAAATTTAAAGCACCAATCCATTTACTGCTTACTCATCTTGCTCAATTAATATGACAGATTAAAGATGCACAACTGATTCAACTATTATTGTTAAAGATGTAAATGATCATACAATTTCAAACATCAAAGCTGCGGAAAAAGTCTTTATTAACATAAGTTGGTCTTTTTATTATTGTTACAAAGCCACGGTCTGGAACATAGTAAGAGAAGTTCACCATTTGTCTCTCAATATTTCACCATTCAATTAAATTATGGTTGATCTGAATTTCAACTCCATTTATCCATGCTGTTCTGTGGAATGATTAGGCTCATGCAAGTAAGCTCTATTAGCAGATAGCCAGCTGCTTCCCATGAATTTTCAGCCACTGTGCTTGGGAAATCAGCAAGCAGCATGCAAATACCTCCTTCATGGAATCATCCAGACCTCAGTGATATTCTTCCTGCCTATTTTGGAGCTCTTAAAGTTCCTGCACTTATATTAAAATTGGCATTAATAACATTTGTCATAAAAAATTGAGAAACACTTGAAAAGAACAATATCATGTATTACTTTGAAAGAACATAAATGGAGTTTGACCTGAAAAATTAGCATTGGAACAGCAAAATGGGTAGATTTGCCGATGTCTATGCTGTTAGTTCCATAATTCTGGCATCCCAGTCAAGTGATCAACAGAAATGATGAATGGGAAGATTGAGAGAATTAGAAGGAGAAAATTCTCTGGATTGCTCGACTTTCTATTCAGGAGCTGCTTGCCAAATAAAATTGATACAATGCTATCAACAAAATGCCTAATTGCTTTGACTTCACTGTTCCATGGAAAAATAAAAGGTAACAAAGCTACTTTTTTAAAAAAATTGAATTATCCACCATATGGCCTCATTGTGACATCTGTGCCAGGTGCAACAGTTACTTCACAATCTGCAAAGCAAATAAATGAGAGAGTTTTTAAAAAAGTGTCTATATAAAGTCAAGTTACAAATAATCAACTCAAGACACAAAGCCTATTTTTAAAAGATTCTGAGAGGAGCAGTTTCTGAAATATTTATTTCCCAACAATTAACTATTTTTATCTTTTCATCTTCTGTGGAAAATTAAGTATCAAAGTGATTATTTTTCACTTGTGTGGAAGTAGTTATTCATTGCTGTGGACAGATTGTTAGCAGGCCCTTGTCACTAGATGATGATGTTGCACTGCTTGCTGCTGGCTATAGAAAACTATAAATCTTAATACAGGAAGTTTCTTTAATTACAATTTTTTATAGAAACAGGACTTTAGAAGCAATAAGACCGCAGAAGAGGTTTCTGCACATTAGTGATTATCCTGTGCTTTGGTGAATGAATAAAGCAAAGGCCAGAAACCCTAGACTTCCATTTAATTTTGGTGACTGACTATGCAGAGTTATGAATTGGTAACAAAATCTGTATCACAATCAACTTCAAAAAGTGGATTCTGAAATTTGTCTTTCCCATGTAACTAGATTGAATTAGGCAGGTGTGGGATAAATGGCTTGTGAAGCCGAGGATTCCTTTTACCCATTAAAAATCTTTTCAGTTATTCATTTAAAAAGAAATATGGTAACTTCATCTGGAGAAAATTATGAAGGGAGTCAAACATTGAAGTCAGAGGTACCAAGGGTGAAATCTCTGGGTCTGGAGGTGGGAAATGACTATAATCAAGAAGGATGATGGCAAACCCAAATCTGCCACCTCCCCCTCCCTCTGCTTGATTAAATTCAGGGGAAGAAGGTGCAAGCTTTACCCTCTCACCACACCATCAATTGAGGCTCATAAATGATTAATAAATCAAGGGCCTCATATCACTTGGGTCTGCAATTTTAGCTCTAAGTGGGTGGAAAAGAGTCTTGATTAGTCAATGCAGTCACTTTGAAACATCAAAGCTGCGGAAAAAGTCTTTATTAACATAAGTTGGTCTTTTTATTATTGTTAAAAAGCCATGGTCTGGAACATAGTAAGAGAAGTTCACCATTTCCCACACACGAGGGAATACTTTGACCTGCACTTATCTGTGCACGATCAAGCAACTATAAAGAGGACAGGGTGACTACTGAGAACCATCTCCTACCCGTTGCGCCCATCTTCTCATGACTTTCACCTTACAAGATCCTCTCAAAACAATACTTAGCTTTCATATGGGTGATCCCCTGGGAGTCTGCATTGTCCAGCAGCAACACAGCCTCACCATGACACGATTAATTTCTGGAACAGCTGGCCTCTGACTGGGCACTTTCTTTCAGCAGAAATCACACTAGCAGGCAATTGCCTACCTGACTGACAGAAGATCTTGTAGGTTCTCTCAATTTTGTAGATCATAGATTTCCTTCCAGCAAACTGTCCCATCTTGATTTGATTTGATTTATTATTGTCAGATGTATCTAAGCATAGTGTAAAGTTTTGTTTTGCATGCAGTAAAGCAGATCATAACATATGAAGATTATAGGGTGATTGAACACAGCGAGAAATACAAAGCTATGCAAAGAAGGTGTACCAGAAGCACAATCAACATCAACATGACGGATCAGTGGTTAGCACTGCTGCCTCACAATGCCTGAGTTCAATTCCAGCCTCGGAAGACTGCCAATGTGGAGTTTGCACATTCTTCCCCTGTCTGCGTGGTTTTCTCAAGGAGCTCCAGTTTCTTCCCACAGTCCAAAGATATGCAGATTAGGTATACTGGCCATGCTAAATTGCCCAGAGTGTCCGGGGATGCATAGGATAGGTGGATTAGCCATGGAATATGCAGGGTTGAGTGTTGGGTCTGGGTGGGATGCTCTTCGGAGGATTGGTGTGGTCTCGATGGGCTGAATGGGCTGCTTCTACACTGTAGGGATTTTATTCTATGAACATTAGATCTGAAATTTTAGCGTTCCATTCAGAAGTCTAGTAACAGCGGGGAAGAAGTTGTTCTTGAACATGTTGGTATGTGTATTTAAGCTTTTGTATCTTCTGTCCGATGGAAGAGGTTGGAAGAGATTATAAACGGGGTGGGAAGGGAGTTTGATGAAGTTGGCTGCCTTTCCATGGCAATGAGAAGTGTAGATGGAGCCAATAGATGGAACATTGGCTTATGTGATAGTCTGCAAAGTGTTCACAACTTTCTGCAGTTTCTTATGGTCCTCGGCTGAGCAGTTGCTGTACTAAGCTGTGATGCACCCAGTGAGGATCCTTATGGACATGATTAATTTCTGTAGCCTCCTGTGGAACAAGAGGCATTGTTATTGACTATCGCATCAATGTGGCTGGTCTAGGACAGATTGTTAGTGATCATCACTCCTAGGAACTTGATTCTCTCGACTATCTCCACCTCAGCTACATTGATGTAGATAGGGCGTGTCCTCCTCCTTGCTTCCTGAAGTTAATGATCAGGTCTTTCGTTTTGCTGACACTGAGGGACAAATTGGTATTTTTGCACCATGTCACTAAGCATTCTACATCGTTCCTGTCTTCTGTCTCATCATTGTTTGATATCTGGCCTACAACAGTGTGTCATCGGTGAACTTGTAGATAGAGTTTAGACAGAATTTGGCCACACAGTCATGAGTATACAGGGAGTACAGTAGGGACTGAGTTTGCATCCTCATAGACTCCGGTGTTGAGTATTGTCATGGAAGAGTTGCTGTTGCCTATTATGGTCTATGGGTCAGGAAGTCGAGGATCCAATTGCAGAGGGCAGAGCAGAGGCCTCAGTCTCAAACTGTGGAGATTAGTTTGGTTGGGAAATTTGGACTTAGTCAAAAATTGGGAAGATCTCTGCTAAAGTTTCACTCAGAAATCTGTTCATTTCAACTTGATCTTAATTCATTTTCTCATTTGCTCATTGACCACAAAAATATTGTTGTTAAAACTGCTTGAGAAAACAGTATACTTGTTACACAGATCATGGTAACTTTTTTGTTAAACGGACAATGATGATCTTTCTGGCAAGACATTTGTTTCAGTTGAGAGCACTTTATATTAGGATAGTATAGTGTTTAATTTGCTTTTAGCATGACAGTTTTAAGTTAAAGAACATTTAGTGTATCAATCTAATTAGAACATTATCAGAGCAAGGAAAGAATGCTGAACAATTTGTTTCATAGATGAGACTTTGCAGATCACTGCAACTAATAGTAAAAGGTGGTAAAGTATTTTCTATAGGACAGAGGGACAATCCAGCAAGTAAGGGAAGGAAACAAATAGACAATAATCCCCTGTTCCTGAAAGGATGTGAGGCAGAAAGAGTCTGATTTGAAGGATTGTACCGTGGTAAGCAAGGAAAAACAATGTCAATACTTAGTAGTATAGGTCGGTTAGCTCAGATAGTTAGAATGTGTTGCTAATAACACCAATGTCATGTGTTCAATCCTCACATTGGCCAAGTACAGCACTGAAGTTTACAAGTAAGTGACACTTGCAGTGTCAAAGTTTGTAGTTGATTTGGGCAGCATGGTGGCTCAGTGGTTAGCACATCTGCCTCACAGTGCCAGGGACTCGGGTCCAATTCCAGCTTCAGGCGGCTGTCTGTGTGCTCCCTGTGTCTGCGTGGGTTTCCTCCAGGTGCTCCGGTTTCCTCCCACAGTCCAAAGATGTACAGGTTAGGTCAATTGACCACACTAAATTTCCCGTAGGGATGTGTAGATCAGGAGCAAATATAGGATAGGGGAATGGGTCTGGGTGGGTTACTCTTCGGAGTGTCAGTGTGGACTTATTGGGCCGAAGGGCTTGTTTCCACACGAGGGATTCTAATTTTAATTCATCCTGCCATGTAATATCATTAGATTTGGCCCATTGAGTCTGCTCCACCATTCAATCATGGCTGATTTATATGATTGGGTATAACTGATATATACATGATACTTTGCTCCTTATGATTACAGCTATTATCATTAGAGTAGAATGCGAAGTTTGTAGGCATCAAGTATGTATGTTTTTGGTGAAAACAAATAAAGCAATAGAAGACGCAATATAGGAGAGGGTTCTGAAAAGTGTAGAAGAACAGAGGGAATTTGGAGTTTGTAATACCATAAATTACAGGACAAATAATGAAGAGCTGGAGGGTAGAATTAGATTGGATAGCTATTTCTGAATGGCCCCCTTCTGTGCTATATTGATAGCTTCCTGTTTTGTTTCACAGAAAATCAATGTTCATTTGAATTTATTCAGTGTCTTATTGGAGGTCAAACACAGCATGAAATACTAAGGATATTTCACAAGTATGAGAACACACTACAAAAAGGAAACAAATTTACCAACACCCAGTAAATATTGCCATAATATTTTCTTACGCACAAATACAGATGACCAATGAAACTGTGTACTTTGGTGGCAGTTGGTAAAGTATTTGTATTTTTATACTACGGGGCTCAGCAATAAATATGCTATTTCACTCTAAACATTTCATTTCAGGTATTGCATAATGTTATTTGCTTCAGAGAAGAAAATCAACATTTTTAATTAGTGCTGTTGTGTAAATATTTGTAGTGGCAACAAGAAAATGAGAACATCCCTTGTACGATTATAACATTCAGGAGAATGATTGTGCACAATGAGAACCAATTATGTTAATTCTGGTAATGATCTTTGCTTTCAGCAGGCTGTTACAGTTAGTATCATAGTGTATGTGAATCCACAGTCAATAGCTATGTCCAAAATAATGTCCTTGTTTCAGCCTAGACCACCAACTTGTTTCATGAATTGTCAGAGGAAACTAGTAATGTTGAGTCCTCTCAATCACCTTAGGATCCTGCATCACCCATATTATTAGGAGTAAGTGTCAACTCAGTCACACTACAAAAGTTCCCACAATTTTAAGGAAGGAAAACAAGACAAGTAATTTGCTACACATGAAAAAGAAACACAGGAGGCAGTAAAAAAAAATGAGTGGTGTTGTTCTGTAAAAGTACAACATAACCACAATCCCTACTAAGGGGTCCTCAAAAGGGCAGGACTGAAATTAAGATTTTGAAATTATGAATTGACAAAGAAGCCACTTGACCCAGGGCGCAACTAGCTGAAAGTCAGTTTGTATGCATTGTGAATCCCACTCAGTGATGATTATATTGGTGGCAGAGTCAACTAACTGTGCAGAATTGGACAGTGGATACTTTATACAGTTCTGTATACTGTATGTTTACTGTATGTGGAATATACTGTATAAATGCTATCGAGACTGAGTAAAATGATTGGGACAAAATTAAAGAATTTTCAGATTCAGGAATGAAAACACATGAAAATCTTTGAGAAGAGTGAGTATTCTTTGTAAATTAGCTGGATAAAGCAAAAGCATTTTCATTTTACATCCTATAGATTTGGCAACCAGATTTTGGCAGTCAACAATAATACATAGTACTAATTGTGATTTAGCTTTATTGTCACATTCTCAAATGAGTACATTGAAAAGTTTATAAGTCACCACTTACAGCACTATATTAGATATAAGATACCCAGGTACAATCCTTCATTATAGAATAGAGAAATGGAGCAAAAATAAGTTACATTACAGTTATACCCAGCATAACCATAAGTCATAAAAACAAGAAGCAAAGTTAGAAAGGCAAACATCCCAGTCTCTCTCTCTTCAAAAGTTTTTTTTTGCAGCAGACCAGCACAGGGGACGTCCAGGTAATCTGACCGCTGGCTGCCATCATGTTCTGCAAGAGACTACTACCACCATGCTCTGCATTGGGCTGCCTGCATCTCTGCCAACCCGACTTTGGAGGCTGCAGCTGGGTGTTTGAATCTGAGAGAAGGAAGGAGAGAGGGAGGGAGAATGAAAAAGGAAAAAGAACTGGCAGAGCAAAGAAGCTCCAGTTGGGGCATCCTACACTGCTACCAACTTGGCACACATGATTGTGGATAAGGTCATGGAAAACTGGGTAAGGAATGGACATGGACCAGCAGCAACATTTCTCATTAATAATGGTGAAGGGATTGCTATTAATGAAGTTAGAGATATTTGTGTGAATATTGTTACAATAGGGGGTAAACCGTCCTGCTTAATTCAAACCAGCAACACAGAAAAGATTTATCTTGTGTAGTAATCTGTGAAAATTTGAGACCAAGAGCTATTTAAAGTAAAAATTAACAACTTTATTTCTTAAGGTATAACAGAGAATAATTAACTAACAACTGTTTACAACTCCTTCCACTAACCTATTTTGACCTTCCCCTTCTACAATACTAATCCGATAAAACCCTCCCCGATTAAGATTTACCAAAATTCAAATTTTCAAAACCAGCTAGAAGTCGAATCTTCTCTTTATCTTCCTTTGTCTTCTTTTCTCCCTCTGAGAGATTTCTATTTCACAGGTTACTAATTAATAAAGGTATCCTTAAGAAAGCTGTTCTCTGGGCAGTCTGTCTACATGATGGGGCTTGGCAGTTCTCCTCCCAACTGTTCAATTGGATTGTATCATTGGCTTTTAAGATTGTCAATAAACTAAATTCAAACTTGATTGGAGTTTGGTTTTTGGGGGGTATAATTTAAACTGACTGGCCAAATTCGAATCTGTTTTGTCATTTCCAGGCAACCAGCTACCCTATCTACTGAATCACATATTACATTAAATCATCTTCAGGACACTTAGTGTCCTGCTAGCTTTTAACTCTCTTAAGTGTACAGTACACTCACATCTTCATAACAATATGAACATAATAATAACAGGGCAGGAGAAAGCCCTTTTAGCAATGGGTTATGGGAAAAGAATCATGTAATAATAAATGAAATAGTTCATAAAATTTTGGCAGATGAGTCAAAACAATCATCTGAAGTAGCATGGGCTATATACGCTAAGAATTCATTGCACACAGCGGGCGTTTGTTATTTATATCAATTAGTTGTCGGTAGAAATCCTAAAGTTAATTCAGTAATATGTGATCAACTATCAGTTTGGAAATGGAGTACAATTAGTTCTACTTTTTCAGAGAATGCAGGCAGAAAGATTTCAGCAAGCCTTAAGCTACAAGGTGAGGCCATCAGAAACAACCTGAGAGATATGGTTTATCACAAGAAAGAGGGAATTATAAGGTTAAAACAGGAATAATGGCAAGGGGATTTGAAGAAAAACTGGGGGACCAAGATGCAAGGTGGCTTCACCAAAGGCGGGAAAAGCCATTTTGGATTTTTTTGGATTTGTCAGGATCAGATGCTTGGAAGTATAAGTCTGGTTGGAGACAAGAAAGTCTGCAGA
Source organism: Chiloscyllium plagiosum (assembly GCF_004010195.1). Taxonomy (NCBI): domain Eukaryota; kingdom Metazoa; phylum Chordata; class Chondrichthyes; order Orectolobiformes; family Hemiscylliidae; genus Chiloscyllium; species Chiloscyllium plagiosum. The sequence goes on from NC_057729.1 coordinate 28,146,968, forward strand.
TGCTGGATTCAAAGGTAGAGAAGCAGGAGGCTGGAAGTACACAGCAAGCCAGGCAACATCAGGAAGTGGAGAAATCAACATTTTGGGTATACCCCCAATCCTGAAGAAGGGTTAAGTGTAAGGGGAGCTGCAGATAAAGGAATTGGGGGGGGGGGGGGAGAGAGGGTGGTGAGGCAGGGGAGAGTTGAACACAGGTGGTTGGTCGTTGGGAGGAATGAATCTGGTTGGAGGCTAGAAGGAAGGGTCGATGAGAGGAATGGAAGGGAGGGGGTGGGGCTGGGAAGGGAGTCAGGTGATGGGAAGGGAAGTTATTTGAAATTGAAGAAGTCAAAGTTGAATCCTCCAGGCTGCAGGTGGAAGATGAGGTGTTGTTCCTCCAATTTGCAGTTTGGTTCATTGTAGCAATGGAGGAGGCCAAGGATGGTCATGTCAGAAAGAGAGTTGAAAGGGGAATTAAAATGGGCAGTGACTGGGAGATCAGCTCGGTCCCTTCGGGCCCGGTTGAGATGCTTGGTGAAATGTTCTCTTAGTTTATGTTTAGCCTCACCAATGTAGAGAAGACCACATCAGGAGCATTAGATACAATAAACTAGGTTGGAGGAGAGGAAGGTGAACCTCTGTCCCACCTGGAAGAACTGTGTTCACCTCTCCCCACCTCACCACCCTGCCCCTCCACTCCCTTTACCTGCAGTTCCCCTTACATGCACCCCCAGTCCTGAAGAAGGGTCATACCCGAAATGTTGACTTCTCCATCTCCTGTTGCTGCCTGGCTTGCATCCTGTTCTTCCACCCTCCTGCTTGTCTACCTGGGAGTAGAAGACAATTCATATGAAAACTGCATTTGTGCAGGGACTTAAGCTGAAAAAGGAAGTTTTTCTTGGCCCGTCAAAAGAGGCATAAATTCAGTAAATTCACTGTGAAGTGAAACACATGGAAGTATAGTTTAAATGATGCCTCTAATGTGAGGCACTTTTCAGTAAGGAACGTCTCAAAATTAGACTGTCATCATTTAAAAGCAGATGCTGCAGTACTGAATTGGCATTGTAAAGGCAGCTTTTAAGTGTCTTTCTGATGCACGTAGATGGTTTTTATTTGTGGAGTGAGAAGCAATGAATTTGAACACATTGTCAAAAATGGACTTAAAGCAGAATTCAAAATTTGAAGTCAGGCTTCTGGGGCCTTTTACATTGGATTGGAACTCAAGAATGGATCAAATATCACTTTGCAAAGGCAATCTTATTTGTAAAATGTTGCCCAATTGATATTAGTCAAAAAGTAGGGTTTCACAAGGAGATGAAGTGGCTTCTAAAATGGAAATGCAGGAATTATGTCATCTAATTTGGCTGCAAAATTGGTAAGGGCTTTTGCCTGAAACATCGATTTTCCTGCTCCTCCGATGCTGCCTGACCTGCTGTGCTTTTCCAGCACCACTCTCATCTAGACTCTGATTTCCAGCATCTGCAGTACCCACTTCTGCCCTGCTAAATTGGTGGGCAATGAAACGAGGCCAGATGCAAGTTTTGAAGTATTAGAATTGTATATAACTATGAACAATCATAATGTGGAATTGGGTAATTGAAACATTCAAAGTTAAAAATGCAGCATTGTGTTTTGAAATGTCTATCATTGGGAGATGGCAGGAGCATGAAACTAGTTAGTTGTTATGATGCTCCTTCTGCAGATATCTGTGATAAGTTCTCAAGTACAGAAGGTTGATAATTTTTCTTGTGGAGATGAAAGGCAAATATTGCCTTTTAGTTCACAAAGCTAAAAAGATCAGAGAAGCAGTAAATTGTATCTTGGCAGCAGAAACTCTTGCTCTTTGAGGCAGTCGATATGGTATTTTCATTATTGAAAACATTGGAAGAAATTATGGAAAGGGATTCATATTGAGTACTACACTGATAATAAATCACTATGGGATAATATGCACTCAATGAAATGTCAGAATGAAAAAAAAAGACTGAGATCACTGTGGTTTTTAAAATAGATGGTGGAGAATAGAGAGATCTCCAAATTGAAATGCGTAGATAGCAGCAGTAGCTGGTTGCTTTACAAAGGAAGAACCAAGTTCTGAGAAACTGTTGGAAATAACAAGGAATCTTGAAACTTTATCTGTAAAGAAAAAAAAATAGGAATATCATTTTGTCTTTTTTTATTTGCAGATTGATTTATTTAAAAAACAAGGGGAATTTGTTATCATCCAATACGGTATGAAGCCCAAATGAGGGAACTGTTCATGGATATATTAATTTAGAATTAATTGGATTTACATTGTTATAGGAAAATGGTTAGCTAGAAGTCAGTGGAGATGAGTTTTATGGAGTGGAGCTAACTAAAGTTCTCACATCAAAGTGTAGACTTGGAAGTCTTAAGTACAGTTGTGTAATTCAATTTAACATAGTCACCATTGGGAACATGATAGCCAATTTCTACACAGCATTGTCCCAAAAACAGCTTTGAAGGAAATCAACATGTAATCTGGGTATGTTATGTTGATAGAGTGATATAATGCAACAATGTGTATCATAAATGAAACACTTCACTTGACACTCCTTCCCTTGCTTCCTGTCCTCACAGACATCACTCCCCCACACACCTGTGCCAACTGACTTACACCCACAAGCTTGTTGAAATCACATACCATTTCATAATGATATGTTCAATTCACTTGCTGTCCATCTTCCATATCGACACATTGAGATGCAGTAACCTCCTAGAGCAAGATCTGGTAGCAGACATAGATTCATAGAGTCATAGAGATTTACAGCATGGAAACAGACCCTTTGGTCCAAACCGTCCATGCCGACCAAATATCTCAACTCAATCTAGTCCCACCTGCCAGCACCCGGCCTATATCCCTCCTAACCCTTCCTATTCATGTACCCATCCAAATGCCTCTTAAATGTTGCAATTGTACCAGCCTCCACCACTTCCTCTGGCAGCTCATTCCATACATCTTTTGGATCAAGGAATGGGAAAGCACAGGAAGTCATGAAAAAGAGATAAACTGCATTCATTGAATGGCAGGTTTTGAACTGTCAGGGTGAGAGTGGTCCTTGCTAACAAAATAATGGACAAGCCAGGATTTCTGCCAGGGCCTCAATTCAAACAAGTTGTGCATTTGAGTGACAAAATCAATGCGACACATTGCTGAAGTATGTTCCTCTTTAGACTAATCACCTTAAACTCAGCAAATGAGGAGACAATCACTTGGCAAAGGGGATTCGTATTTGCAACATAATAAATATTGGCGAGGCAAAGGTTTCTTGTTCTTTTTTGAATACGACTGTTGGATTTTTTGAAAACCGCAGTTAATATCTGACTTGCAACATGGTACCTCTGGTGGTAAAGCACTCCCTAACTTCTGAACTGGATCATTGATTTAAAATATGTGATCAATTCTCTGGCATGAGCCATGATCTTCAGTTGCAAGAATGCTACCACTGAGTTCAGAATGACAACAAAGCACACAGATTTTCCCATGGCAGAATCAGGCAGTGATTTCACATGCCAGACTAGCTATTTAACGAACAGGGATAAAAAAAATCCCTCAATGTTATTTTTTGCAAACTTGTAAAAGAAATGGATTTACAATGTTTCTACAAATATGCAAGAAAGCCTTACTCACATTATTACTCCAAAACAAACAATGTAACCATTAATTTTGCACCTAGATGTCAATATATCTTTCAAATTAAGTTTACTAACAAGCCATAAAAACGAACTTCATCCACATTATTTTTATGTGCCACGACAATGCTCCTTTGCCAAAGCCATTTGTTGCTTATTGTTCCTTCTATAGCTTGGTTTAACCAGGATAACTACTCACTAATACCCAGTCTGGGTTCGACCAGGCGCATTTAGTTCCTTACCTCATTGCAGCCTTGGATCAAACATAGACAAAACAGCTAAAATGCAGAAGTGACGCGAGAGTGACAGCCTTTGACATCAAGACTACATTCGACAGACCTTGGCATCCAGTAGCCCGAGCAAAACTGGAATCAATAGGAATCAGGGCAAATTCTTTGCTGGTTGGAGTCATATCCGGCACTTAGGAAAATAGCTGTGGTTGTTGTAGATCTGTCATCTCAGCTTCATGACATCTCTGCAGGAGTTCATTCAGGGTAGTGCCCTAAGCCTAAGCATCTTCAGTTACATCATTAGTGATCTTCCTTCCATCATAAGGTCAGAAGCAGGAATGTTCACTGATGATTACACAATGATCAGCATTATTTACGACTCCTTAGATACCAAAGCAGTCCATGTTCAAATGCAACAAAATCTAGACAATATCTAGGCTTGGGCTGACAAGTGGGATGTAATGTTCGCATCACACAAATGCCAGGCAATACCTATCACCAATTAGAGTTAATCTAAACACCACCTTTTGACATTCAATGGTGTTATCATCACTGAATCCCCCAACACACTAGGGGTTACCATTGATCTGAAACTCAACTGGACTTTCCACAATAAACCCAGGGCTATAAGAGCAGGTCAGAGGCTAGAATACATCAGCAGGTAATTCATCTCTTGACTCTCCAAAGCCTGTGACCCATTGACAAGATACAAGTCAGGAATGTGATGGAATACTTCTCATTTGGGTACAGCTCCAACAACACTCAGGATGTTTGACACCATCCAGGACAAAGCAGCCACCTGATTGGCACCATATTCACAAAAATGCACCTCCTCAATCATTGAGAATCAATGTGTTCTATCTACAAAATGCACTGCAGAAATTCACCAAAGGTTCTGGGAGAGCACCTTCCAAACCCACAACCATGTCCTCATAGAAGGGCAAAGGCAGCAGATCCATTGGAACGCCAGCACTTGCAAGTTCCCGTCCAATCCACTCACCATCCTGACTCGGGAATATATTGTTGTACCATCACTATCAATGGGTCAAAATCCTGAAATTCACTCCTTAAGGGCATTGTGGGTCTACCTACAGCACATGGACTACAACAGTTCAAGAAAGCAGCTCACCACCGTCTCAAGAGCAACTAGGAACGTAAAATAAATGCTGGCCAGCCAGCAACACCTATGTCTCACAAGCAAATAAGAGAAAACTTACTTTCAATGTACGTAGTGACTACATCCAAAGCAGATGGAGGCTTGGAAGAGAGCTACATGTTTAGCTCAAATGATGTGCTGTAGACAGCTGAATAATATAAGATCCTTTGATGGTAATACTCACATTCAAAAATTTTGGGTTGTTCGAATATGTTGCCATCCTATTGCAGCAGCTGTTCTTGGCATGAAAATGACGTCTGGCAAGTCATAAGAACATAAGAAGTAAGAGCAGAAAACTTCCATTTCACTGTTCTGTTCTGTCATTCATGATTTTTACTTGCTTATTTCAAAATGGTTCTCTTTTCCAAAGACCAAGCAGTGATGATGTTGATTAAATGAATTAATTACCCTGCATTTTAAATCCAGTGATAATCTGTTAACTCCACATCAGGTTGGATTGATTAAATATCACATGATTGAATTCCAATGAAATATTACACAATTTTAAGGGGATTGACAGATTTGATAGAGGAGGGAATATTTCCATGGTTTGGAGGTCACAGTCAGGGAATAAAGAGCTGTTCAACTAGAACAGTGATGTTCAGTCAATGGGTTGTAAATTTCTGCTCCAGATTCTTGTGGATATTGAATCATTGAAAATTATTTAAAGCAAATCAATAATCTTATAGAAAGCAAGGGAATTGAGGATTTTGGAGATAATGTAGAAAAATAGAATTCTGGTAGGTCATGCCCACATTGATCCTGCCCTGTCAATCAAAGAGTTAACCAGTCAACCTTTGCTCCTATTTCATTAGTTCTTATGATTTACCAAATTTCATTTTCATACCATAACTATTCACTGCAACAACATCATGGCAACATATTTTAGTAATCCAACAAGTCTGAATGAAAACTCCACATCGAAGTATCTTAAGCTGCGAAGCTGCCTGCCTCTACTCTATTCCAGTCTATCAGCTGTAAATTCTGGCCCTTGTTCATAAAGTGAATCAAGTCTTAGTTAAAGGTTAGTGGACTATGCACCGGATTGTTGCAATTTTTCCTGAACTTTAGTGATATAGTTCTATTTCTCCAAGTTTTTCTGTTTCCAGGAATCGACTGAAAGATTTTATGTGACATCTACACTTATTCAAACTTAACTTTGTTATTTGTCCAATGTATATGTAATTTACAAAACATAATTCACAACACAAGTTATCCACTACTTTTGTTATGATCAGTATGGATGGTTTTCTTTTCTACCCTTTTAAGTCTTGTTTCTTTCCTTCTGAATGACAAACTACATTTCTAGAATGCTCAGATTGTGCAACTATGATTTCCCGTAACTTTTGTCTATCATGAAAAGCATTTGATGATTTGGACCATCTTTTCCTTACTGAATTAGTTGATAATTCTTTTGTTAAATTTTTATGTGTCTATTCTTGATGTTGCTCTTGCTCCTTGCATAGAAAATAATGCAATTCTTTTTTTTTTATTTCTTCAGGTCAAACCCAAAATATCTGAGACATTTGTTGCCGGAATGATGCTGATTATATGAGATTGAGGTGAAATCAATGAGCTTGAGCAATCAAAGTGAAGTAATTTAATCAGAAAATAATTATCAAAGTAAAATATGTAACCTTGCTTTTGTGATTCACTTATGATTTGGTCAAAAGGCCAAAAATCTTTGTAAATTATGAAAACACATGAAACAATTTCACTGCTGTCGGTACGTGAAAATAGGTTTTATCAAATATAAATTGATCTGTTTTGGTTTCAGTCATCAAGCTTTGCCACATTAGATTTTAAGAAGTCAAAATGAGTAACCAGGAAATGCATTGTTGGCAGTATATCCTTCCCCTTGCTACATGCGCCTGTCCTCAAAAGAATGAGATGAAAAATGTTAACACTATAAATAACATTAAAAATTCAGAAATAGCATGATATGGTAAAATAGTGATAAGTCAAATTGCAAGTAGTCTGCCACAAATTTAGAACATGGAACATAGAACATAGAAAAGTACAGCACAGAACAGGCCCTGTGGCCCATGATGTTATGCCGAAATTTAATCCTAATGTAAAAATAGTAACTTAACCTACGCAGCCCTCAACTCACTGCTATCCATGTGCATGTCCAGCAGTTGCTTACATGTCCCCAATGACTCTGCTTCCACCACCACAGCTGGCAACGCATTCCATGCATTCACAATTCTCTGCATAAAGAACCTACATCTGACGTCTCCTTTATACCTTCCTCCTAATATCTTAAAACTATGACTTCTCGTACCAGTCAATCCTGCCCTGGGGAAAAGTCTCTGGCTATTGACTCTATCTATTCCTCTCATTATTTATGCAGAGTTTCAGGCAGCCTGATTTGCCTACAAATGCACTCCATGTCAAAAATGAAAATAGTGATGCACTGAGCAAAAAAATCATTTTTCAATTTGGCCACAGCTTACAATGGCCTCACCTTGTACAGTAAAATGCATCGAACACCATTACAATTTAGCTCTGGAAAAGGTCTGTAATCTTTCTCTGCTTATTGTGCTACCTTTGGGCACACCAACCACACAGCTTCAAGATGTAGACAAGACCATTTTGCATGATATCAGTGCAATATTGCCCATGATTCTGTGCTCTAATTTGGCCCAACTCCATTTGTTGCGTTCATTGGAGAAGAGTGCACAACATCAACTGACCAGAATTACAGATCTAGAACTTCAGCTCAGCATTGACATCCCTTGATTGGATTTCCTATTCTGTTGGTGGGAGTGGTTAACAACTTTGCCACCACTGCAGTTTTGAACTGTCTGAATTTGATTTATCACAATTTCATTGTATAATAATTTAATTGCAATATTTTGATTTGATATTTTTTCCAAATCTCCTCAGAGCTATAAACTCCATCAGCTGGCAATTCTCTCAAATTCCTTCACTACCTCTTAATTCACTTGTGACCACCAGGTTTCGCTGAACATTGATGTATTTAATTAAGGAAACTGTTTTTTTCAAATTAGGTCTCTTTTCATGTCCTGCTACCAACATTATGCTACCCTGAATAATACTGATTAAACTAATATCATTAATTATGGGTGACTAAGATTACCTATGGAATATCAGTTCTGTTTCTAGATATTTGGCACTTTAAAGTAAAAGAAGAACAAAATGTATTTTTTTTTCTAGTAATGACCACAGCTCTTTTTCTCTATAGTGGTACATAACCTTGGATTCTAACCTGACTTTAGAATGTATGCAACATTTAAGAATGATTGCAAACAACATATAGGCAACCTGTTCAGATTTGAAATTATACATTGAACAGGCTTTATTGTTTTTGTCTCAGTAATTCTGGTTTTATATATTGCAACATAGTATGCACATTTATAGTGCCAACATAATGTTACTGGATATCAACTCAAGTGGAAAATACAATACTTTAAAAGAGATTATCAAATTATATCAGCATTAGGCATACTGCCTCTGAACTATCCTTCATCTAAACTACATTTGATTTTGACTACATGTACACAATGCCACATGGAACCAATCGATAAGAAAAAAAAAGGTTCAGAGTTTGTAATCGTAAACTATATTTCAATAGTAAAATACATTTATATGTATTGCCTGACCAGTTGTGAAAGCTGGCATGCTTGACTTGTCCTCCAGTCCATTAATACTGGATAATACTAATGTAATTATCCCAGAAAATAATTGTTGTGCTAATTGGTCTTAAAAAACTGCAAGTTAAATTCAGTAAAAACTGTTCGTCATATTGATAATTGAACAAATCACATTGTTACTATTTGATTTGAATGCTTGACTGGTCACCTTAAACTAACAGTTGAAGAAATAATCAAACTGTTCTTGGAACACAATGTTAAATTTAAGTAAAGGCTGTGATGGTGGATCCAGTTGGACTTCAAGTAATTGAAAAATGCCGCAAGGATTACCTCAGTTTCTCATGATAACTTAGGTAAAAGACCTGAAAAACTTCAAAATCAACATTACACACCATATCAATTTGCCCAGTTCCCTGAGGGATCTGCAGTTCTCATGTCATATCACAACAAGTGATTGAAAGATCCTCTGTGCAATTTCAAGGTCCCTATCCTGACGTTGCTGACTCTAGTTGGAGATATTTCTGGAGGTTTCAACAAAACAATCTCTTCCCTCCAATTGTCTAACACCCACACCATAAAGCACATCAGTGCTCTTGGCACTCTGTCTCCTTCAATCAATTGGCAAGTGATTATGCAATCTGATGATTTTTATTCTAAGTTAAATATCATAAGACCATAAGAAATGGGAATAGTCCTTTGATCCTGCTCTACCATTAAACATGACAGATCTGACATTCCTCATGTCCACTTTCTTGTCCTTTCCTCATCTTCCTTGATTCCCCTATTGATCAAGAATCTATCTCAGCCTTACACACACACACAAGGATTCTCCTCCCTCAGCTCACTGATGTAAGGAATTCCAAAGACTTAAGCTTCAGAGCAGAAATTCCTCCTCATCTCAGTCCTCCATTGGAACATCTTTATTCTAAGACTGTGCCCTCTGGTCCTAGACTCTCCCATGGGGGTAAATATCTTTTCAGCATTTACCCTGTCAAGCCCCTTAAGAATCCTGTATGTTTGAATGAGATCACCCCACATTCTTCTGAATTCTGATATCATTTTATTAATTTCCATTACTTTCATAATTATCGACCATATATGTTCAAAAACAAAAATAATGTTTTGCCCCATGACCTTCTTTCAGTGTTTTTGAATTAGATTCCCCACAGTATGGAAACAGGCCCTTTGGCCCAACAAGTCCATACCGACCCTCCGAAAAGTAACCCATCCAGAGCCATTCCTCTATCCAATATTTACCCCTGACTAATGCACCTATTGGCAATTTAACATGGCCAATTCACCTAAACTGCACATCTTTGGACTGTAGGAGGAAACTGGAGAACCTGGAGGAAACCCATGCAGATACAGGGAGAATGTGCAAACTCCACACAGACAGTCGCCTGAGGCCAGAATCAAACCTGGGTCCTTGGTGCTGTAAGGCAACAGTACTAACCACTGAGCCACCATACCGCATTTTCTTTGGGGGAGAGATTGAGTAATTTGGGTCTGCACTCTTTGGTGTTTAGAAAGATCAAAGTTGACCTTATTGAAACATATATGATTCTTAGGAGACTTGACAGGGTAGAAGGGGAAAGGTTACTTTCCTTTGGAGGACCAGGGACCATAATCTCAGAGTAAAGAGTTGCCCATGTTTGACCTGTCTCACTGTGCTCTCTCCATCTATCTCTATGTCCCTCCCTGTCTATCTGGCCATCTTTCTTATCCCCTCTCCGTCTTTCCCTTCTCCTCTCCATTCCCCGACCAACGTCAGGGTTTTCTCCCGGTCGGGGAACCGCGTTGTACCTCCCTCGCTGTTTCCACCCCGATGCCAGGCACACGTGCAATATTTTGTAAAAGGGCTGTCATATTCTTTTTTTTTTCTATTTGACCCAACAAACGGAGGTGAAACCAGACCCAGGGGGTCGCCGCGGCACAGCCAGGAGGTCGCCTCCGCCATGGGGACACACACCATTTCCCCTTTTTGTACAAACACTGAGAATCCAGACCCGCCGCTCCTCTGGCAGAGGAGGGCGAGAGGGACAGTTCAGCGCAGAGTGTGCGCAGCAGGTTGTTTGCAGGACTTCAAACTCCAGCTCGTTCGACGCACGCCACGTCCACTGAATCCTCCGCCCTTCCCACCCTCCCGGCTTTCTCCCTCCTTCCCTCACCCCTGCCGACCCTCGCTCGCCCTCCCTCTATCTCCCCCCCCCCTCACCCATGCCAACCCTTGCGCTCGCCCTCCCAGTGCCCATTGCGTGGTACCCAAAGCAGCTAAAGAACACACTGGAACACCGAACCAGTGTTATTCAGCAGATAGATATGTTTACAAACCGGAGAATAAATTTAATAGCAAAGTTCACCCTTGGATCCCTCCTCTGTTCGCGATTCTCTGGCCAGGGGATGACAGTGATAACTCCGGGTGTCGGGATAGGATTTACCTGTAACCCCATGTCAGCAACAAGGTGTAGAGGGAGCTTTACTCTGTATCTAACCCTGTGCTGTCCCTGTCCCTGGGAATGTTTGATGGGGGGGACAGTGTAGAGGGAGCTTTACTCTGTATCTAACCCCGTGTTGTCCCTAGGATGGGGGTGGACAATGTAGAGGGAGCTTTACTCTGTATCTAACCCCGTCCTGTCCCTGGGATGGGGGGGACAGTGAAGAGGGAGCTTTACTCTGTATCTAACCCCGTGCTGTCCCTGGGAGTGTTTGATGGGGGTGGACAATGTAGAGGGAGCTTTACTCTGTATCTAACCCCGTGCTGTCCCTGTCCCTGGGATGGGGGAGGACAGTGTAGAGGAAGCTTTACTCTGTACCTAACCCCGTGCTGTCCCTGTCCCTGGGATGGGGGGGGGGGGGACAGTGTAGAGGGAGCTTTACTCTGTATCTAACCCCGTGCTGTCCCTGTCCCTGGGTTGTGGGGGACAGTGTAGAGGGAGTGTCACTCACAGAGAGCAGAGCGTTCTGGATAGTGATGGAGTCTGTGGGGAGGGCGAGGCCTGGGTCGGAGAGATGTTCTAGAAGGTTCTTCTCAAGCTGCGGGTCGATTTTCCCATCATCCTCCTGGCCACTGCCTTTACCCACCGTGCTGTGAGCCTGAGGGATGGGACTGTCGCTACGCGAAGTCGGACCCAGGGTCACCTCTGGGATTGCTGCAGGAGGGTAAGGGAGACACAGAGATGCATGTGAGACATTGGCTCTACCCTTCTCTCACACACTCACACCATCCGATAATACCCCTCCCTCTCTCACACACTCACACCATCCGATAATACCCCTCCCTCCCTCACACACACACTCACACCATCCGATAATATCCCTCCCTCTCTCTCACACACACACACCATCCGATAATACCCCTCCCTCCCTCACACACACACTCACACCATCCGATAATATCCCTCCCTCTCTCTCACACAC
>NC_057729.1:28159692-28192791 GCF_004010195.1 Chiloscyllium plagiosum
CCCCCCCCTCCCCCCCCCCCCCCCCACCCCGAGCTGACATTACCACCCACCTAGAGCAGAGGGCCACAGACTGAGGCGGGTTGAAGGAGAAGGGGCAGGTGCCCTCAGTCACACTCCATTGACTGGTCAAAGAGGCTGAGGAGGTTCCTGGGCATGAAGAGGGCGGTGCCAGCTGCCTGCCCCTCATCCTCGACCTTCAGATGGTGGGCAGCGGGTGGGTACACTCGGCCTGGAGAATCCTGGCTGATCCCACTCACGTTCGGGCTCCCCTTCCAGACAGACCTGCAGAATGTTCCAGACACCAGCCGTAACCATCATTGCTCAGCGGGCACCCTCCGGGGGAGCTGTTATTCTGTATATAAACTCCCCCGAACCCCTCGATTAGATTCCAGTGTGTAACTCCCTCCCCGGGGTATCTGTTATTCTGTATATAAACCCCCCCGAACCCCTCGATTAGATTCCAGTCTGTAACTCCCTCCCCGGGAGGAGCTGTTATTCTGTATATAAACCCCCCCGAACCCCTCGATTAGATTCCAGTCTGTAACTCCCTCCCGGGGTATCTGTTATTCTGTATATAAACCTCACGCCGAACCCCTCGATTAGATTCCACTCTGTAACTCCATCCCGGGGTATCTGTTATTCTCTATATAAACCCCACCCCGAGTCCCTCGATTAGATTCTAGTCTGTAACTCCCTCCCGGGGTATCTGTTATTCTGTAAAAAACCCCACCCCGAACCCCCGATTAGATTCCACTCTGTAACTCCCTCCCCGGGGAGCTGTTATTCTGTTATACTTTTACTCTGATATCTTTACCTTCCTCCGTCTGATGTGTGTCGTGGAGTAGATGTGGGACACGCGTTTACGTCCTCAACAGAGTACAAACCACTGAAGAAAAAATGCAGAGGTATTCAAAATGAAAATAAGAAACACTCTCTCAGCACTGTCCCCCCAAACACTCCCAGGGACAGGGACAGCACGGGGTCAGATACAGAGTAAAGCTCACTCTCTACACCGTCCCCCCATCCCAGGGACAGCACGGGGTCAGATACAGAGTAAAGCTCCCTCTACACTGTCCCCCCATCAAACACTCCCAGGGACAGGGACAGCACAGGGTTAGATACAGAGTAAAGCTCCCTCTACACTGTCCCCCCCATCCCAGGGACAGCATAGGGTAGATACAGAGTAAAGCTTCCTCTACACTGTCCACCCCATCGCAGGGACAGCACAGGGTTAGATACAGAGTAAAGCTCCCTCTACACTGTCCCCCCATCCCAGGGACAGCACGGGGTTAGATAGAGAGTAAAGCTCCCTCTACACTGTCCCCCCATCAAACACTCCCAGGACAGGGACAGCACGGGGTGAGAGACAGAGTAAAGCTCCCTCTACACTGTCCCCCATCCCAGGGACAGCACAGGGTTAGAGACAGAGTAAAGCTCCCTCTACACTGTCCCCCATCCCAGGGACAGCACAGGGTTAGAGACAGAGTAAAGCTCTCTCTACACTGTCCCACCATCCCAGGGACAGCACGGGGTTAGATACAGAGTAAAGCTCCCTCTACACTGTCCCACCATCAAACACTCCCAGGGACAGGGACAGCACGGGGTTAGATACAGAGTAAAGCTCTCTCTACACTGTCCCCCCATCCCTACACTGTGGAATCGGCCCGGCTGCGGTCAGTGTTGAACGGCGTTCCGTGTCCCCTCCCCCCACTTACTTGCCGCACAGGGAGCGGTGCTCCCGGGGGAATGGGCTCCCCCGATCGGGGGAGAAGCCGGAATGGCGGGGCCCGGTCTCCGAGGACGTTCCGAAGACGTCCTCCTCCTCCTCCTCCTCGTCAGCGCCGTAGCGTTCCTGGAGAGCTCGGAGTGAGCTGCGATCCTCCCAGTCGCTGGAGGCGCCCGTGTCCTCGGTTCTCGGGAGCACCGGGGAGCTCGGGCAGGGACGGTGTCCAGCACACAGCAACCGGACAACTGGCCAACTCACAGTCCGCCAGAGACCGGCCAGGAGGGAGAGGAACTTCAAGTGAAGATTCTTCAGTTTTGACTTTTTATCATTATTACTTACTCTGCTTCAATTTCTGCTACATTCTTCTGCATATATTTTCTCCCTCTTTCTGTCACTTTTACTATCAATTGCATCTTCACAACCTGAACTTCTGTTCTCTTTTATTTTTTTAAACTTCCCTTTAATTGAACTCTTCCCTTAAAGTAGCTTAAAACCCTATAAACAACCCCAGTATAGGATTCACTACGAGAGTGCTCCCAGTATGGCCCAAATGAAGCTGTCCCAATTGAACAGCTCTCTCTTCTCCCAGAATCATTATCTCTGTCCCATTTCTTCCACATCAATCTTTGAGCTATGCGTTTACCTCTCTAGTCTAATCAAATTTACCTATGCCACCTTGCAATGGCTCAGGTAGGCATTCAGAGGTTATTACCTTTGTGATTCTGCTTTTCAATTTAGCCTCAAGCTGCTCATAATCAATCAGCAGATCATCTTTCCAAGCCCAACCTATGTTGATGGTACCCATGTGAACAACTGTATCCTTACCTCCACCCCAAGTTTTTCTCCAGCCCAGAAGAACTTTGACAATAGGTAGACTCACAGTATTTGGGACTCTTTGTCTTTACTGCAGATAACAATATCTTTCACTAATTATTACTACATTACCACTGTATTTCTCTTTCCTTTCCTCCATTCCACACTTGAATGTTACTCTGGCTAGTTTGCTCATGCTCCCTGGAGTTTGTGCCCTCATCCACACCAAGAGCAAGAACTTTCTACCAACTGGACAAGGCCATTGGCTGAGTTCTGGATCCCAATACCTGCCTCGCACACTGTCATACTTTCCGGTCCTTGATGACAAACCAAATTTGATGTAAGTAATCTAAGGGATGTAACTGTCTCCTGAAACAATGGCCAGGCACCCCTCCACCCCTCAGACACATCACAATGTTTGCAGCTCAAACTCCAGCTCATCAACTCAGAGTTGAAGTTTCCAATGTTTCCTGCAGACCAGCATGCACCAGCTCTCAAATACTACAGCTGCCCAGCTATCTCCATTCAGGTTAGTTCACTGATTTGGGTATTGAATATTTTAAAAGTTAATTTCTTTTCCATATTATTCAGCTTCAATAATTCTTACTGTTTTAAAGCACTTAGCCAATCAAAAGAGATAAAAGAAATACATAACAGTCACCAATCTCTTTTTCCTGTGATGTCAGACATAGACTCCGACATGTCAAAACAGTTTAAAGGGGCTATACACCATTGGTTTTTATCTTCTGACATCTCTGCATTTCTTACACTGGTCCCCTCTTGTCCTTATGAAGCTGCTGTCCTGACACTATCTCAGACTTTATGAAGCTGCTGACTCTACTCTCTCATGCTGTTTCAGTAGCACAGTTTCCTCCTCTCCCTTGTTCTTTTAGGTGCTCGTGATTGTCACTGGGTTCTCCCCTCTTTGTTTAGGTGTTAGTGACTTTCTCCAGATCCTTCTCTCTCTTTAATTTTTCTTTACAAAAGTGAATCTAGGAAACAAAAGGAAATAGCTATTTGGAGTTATTCCCGAAACAGAAAGCAATGCCAGATTAATTGTTAAATTAGAACTGAAACAGATCATTTTTGTTAGCCAAAGATATTAAGGGATTTGGCACAAAGGTGGGCAAATGGAGTTATACCATTGATCAAATATGATCTCATTGATTCAATTGGCTAAATGGCCTATTTTCCCATGTTTTTTTTTCTTTTACAGTGTGGAAACAGGCCCTTCGGCCCAGCAAGTCCACACCGACCCGCCGAAGCGTAACCCACCCAGACCCATTCTCTTACATTTACCCCTTCACCTAGCACTACGGGCAATTTAGCATGGCCAATTCACCTAACCTGCACATTTTTTGGATTGTGGGAGGAAACCGGAGCACCCAGAGGAAACCCACGCAGACACAGGGAGAATGTGCAAACTCCACACAGAGAGTCGCCTGAGGCGGGAATTGAACCCGGGCCTCTGGCGCTGTGAAGCAGCAGTGCTAACCACTGTGCTACCGTGCCGCCCATGTTCTTGGAGACTTCAGGAAAATGTAGGAGGAATGGAAACCTCATCTATTCTGAAACTAAATGGACATGTAGCAAGCAAAGTGAGCAAAAGATATTTCAATTCTTTAATGTTAGCAGTAAGGAATTTCAATTCTTTATAATCTCATTAGCTGTTGTGTGGAAAAAAATTAACCTAAGGTTCCAATTCTGGATAGATCCAACTGACATATTTGTGAGATATTTTGGTAAGGATAAAGATTTACTCACACATCATTCTTACCTAGAACTATAATTCTGTTCCTTCACTTTCACTGGTGTCTTGATCAGCAGATCACCTTCTACAGAGCAACTGGGGGCAAGCCATAAATGTTGGCATAGCCTGTGACCACCTCATCTAATGAATGAATAATAGCAAAATCCTATCATGTGAAAGCAGCTTATCAAAATTCATTACAACTTTTAACTGTCCTTCTGCATTGCTCACCACCGCAAGGAGAGAAAATATGAGGAAGAATGAACTTAAGTAGAATAAGACCAAAGTGCTTGCCAAATCCTGTATCCATCTTATCTGACACTTTAAATCAAATATAGCCTTGTACTTTGCATCCAATTGTCCCTAAAGTACACTCTTCATCCCAATGTCTCGGCTCTTCACCTTGAGTCACACATGCTCCCTCTGGGTAACACTACTTCTTAGCACTCCGTGCAATGAAAATAATGAAATATTCCCAAGGACTGAATGGCATATAAGCATGGCGTAAAAATGTAATAATTACAGCAAGAAGAAAGGCAAAATTACTGTAGGGCTCTTGTGATACAGTGGTCGTTTCCTATCTATGAGCCAGCAGGATTGGGTTCAAGTCCCACCTACTCCGGAAGTGTGTAATACCATCTCAAAATGGATTGATTCAAAAAACATCTCCAGGATGGAAGTGAAGATATCATGGAATTAGCATTGGCACATGAAAAAGGGATTGAGCATTTGAGTAAAGGTTGCCTGATGAGAGTTGGTGACACAAAATATTTAATTAAATGTTTTTATTAAATAATCCAGATAAATCGTATTTTCCAATATTATATATATTCCAATGTAGCGACTAACATTATTAGGTGTCAAGAATTCTAATGAACTTTAACAAGTTACTAAAAATAATAATTCGCTCACTAAAACTAAGTGAGCAGTAATACTTATTTTGCCTTTTTTCTTCTGAATTAGTCCTTTAGTCTTTGATATAACCTTCCACAAAGGATATTTCCACATGGATTATTTAAAAAGATGAATAGAAAGCACTATCAACTGCAATAAATAATAAACATTTTGTCATTCATTCTGTTACACTGCCCTCAGGTGGTCTTCCATCAGCAAGCAATACTGGTTCTTACTCAATGCAGACAGATTTCTTAACAGTTCACAAAATGGCAGTTTTTAAAATTTATTCATTCCAAGATGTGGCCATCATTGGCTAGGGTAACATTCATTGCCCAGTGCTAATTGCCCTTGTTAGGATGATGGTGAGCCAACTTTCTGAACCATAAGTCATGCTGTCATACAGCACAGAAACAGACTCCTTGGTCCAACTCATCCATGCTGACCAGACATGCCAATCTGACGTAGTCCTATTTGCCAGCATTTGACCTACATCCCGCTAAACCCTTCCTGCTCATATACTCATTCAGATGCCTTTTAAATCTAAGTGTAGCCACCTCCACCACTTCCTCTGGCAGCTCATTTCATACACACAACACTCTGCACGAAACCATTATCCTCAGGTCCTTTGTAAATCTATCCCCTCTCACTTTAAACCTATGCCCCTCAGTTTTGCACACCCCCACATAGGAAAAGTACTTCAGTTATTCACCCTATCCATGCTCCCCATGATTTTGTGAGCCTCTATAAGGTCAGCCCTCAGCTTCCAACACTCCAGGGAATAAAGTCCAGACAATTCTGCATATCTCTAGATCTTAAACCCTCTAGTCCCAGCAACATCCTTGTAAATATTTTCTGCATCCTCTCAAGTTTAACAACATCCTTCCGAGAGAAGAGCAACCAGAATTGTATGCAGTATTCTAAATGTAGGTCACCAATGTCCTGTACAGTGCAACATGACATCCCAATGCCTCTACTCAATGTTCTGAACAATGAAGGCAAGTGTCTCAAATGCCTTCTTCACCACCCTGCCTACCTGTGACTCCACTTTTAAGGAACTATGCACCAGCACCGCCTGGGGGTTTTACAAACGGGAGTTCCAGGACATTGATCCAGTAACAGTGATGGAGTGATGATATAGTCCAAAGTCAGAATGGGTGTATGCATTGGAGGGGAACTTAGAGATGGTGATGTTCTTGTGCAGCTGCTATCCTTGTCCTTCTACTTGGGAGAAATTGTGGGTTTGGAATTGATCCATAAATCTTTATTGACATGCAACTTTCAATAAAAGGCTTTGCCAGTTATAAGGAAAGTGAATAATAAACAAAAATAAATGCAAGACATACATTGAAGTAAAAAAAATTAGCTCATTCACAAAAAGTTCAGAGAACAATAGACACACAGTATCCACTAATACAACTTCAAATAAACAGTACAAATGCTAAAATTTAAATTAAAAATTAAATAATACTCTTGAAGCCCGCAAGTTGTATTGAGTATCTATGAAATATATACCTGCATACACTTTCTATCTCCAAAATCTTAATTCCAGCCATTATGATTTTTGTCACACATTCACCATTATACAACCCTATAGTTCATAGGGTCTATAGGGCCCGAAGAAAACGTTAGGGTCTAGGCCATCTCCTTGACATGTTTTGAAGGAGTTTGATCTAGTCTGTAACAATTGAAACTGTTCAAACAATGTGTGCAGTTTTATTTTATCAATTTAAACAATACATGATCCTGAAAAGAGTGCTCTAAAAATCTTGCTAGTCAAGAAGGGGATTTACAGAATTAACAAATCTGGTCTTTCCATGGTTGTTTGGAAAATTCCAGGCAAGAGCTGGAAGGTTCTTGAAGATGAGCTCAGTGTAAGAAATAACTTCAAAATTTAGACTCCAACTCATGCCATTTAATCAGCAACCTCAAGCCCCTACTGACCAATTTGTTGGAAATTGGTGCAAAGAGCAGGAGTGTGACTTTTCAAAAGAGGAATTATCAGAGAGGGTCATTGAGTTAGTCGTTACTTTTACATCAGTTAAAGACTTCAGGAAAGATCTTCTGTGCAAGAAGAAAAAGGCATATTGTTGAGGCATTACTTGAGGACACACACACATACAAAGTCATAGTGGCAGCCAACAGTATCTACATGTCTGAGATGCAAACACCATATCACTATGGTCATTAAAGCTACTAAAGTTACGACATCAAAAATTCCTATAACAGACCAGTTTGTCGCACCAATTGAGTTATTTTAAAATGTGTAAAACATGTAGTACAAGGGATATTTGGCATGCATGTGTATGAAATCTAGTTCCAAAGACAACATCAGACAATACCTTAAAACACAGGTGACAGATAACACAGTAACAATGGTACAATGCTAAAAGCAAGGAAGGTGCTAAGAATGTGCAAAAATGCAGCATGTCAATGAGGTTCTGCCTTACCTAAGCAAAAAGGTAAAGATGACCAAACATTCCATTTTGTTAATCTCACACATCATATTGATGGTACAACGTGATCAGAAGCGGTACAAACATTAATATCATATGCCGTGAAAAGGCAGGAGGACACAAATTATAAACTAAAATTGACACAGCAGCGAGTGCCAACATATTACCACTGCACAACCTGGAGGACATGTACTTCAACAAATATCACTCAGTAGCATAGCCTACAAGAGACAGTCTCATAGTGTATGCTAGATTACCAATTTGATGCATTTAAAGAATCACTGCAAGTGCCAAGATACAAGTGCATCTTGGCTGCCCAAAATCTAATAAATGGTAGATACCTCCAATCCAATAGTGACAGGACTACCAATATGTGCAAATGCTGGTATTGTCACAATTCATGAGATTGAAATCACATGAAATTTGGTAGAACAGATCAAATGAGATGGGATGGTATGACTTTGAAGTGAAATAAATACCAGGTAGCAGAATAATTACATGTGACAGACTGAATACGTTATTCAACCCCACAGAGTAAAGATATTCCTCTTGGTCTATGCATCAATACTCTTGACAACAAGGTTAATCTGCTACATTTTGGCCAAAGTTTGTGTAAACAGTTTCAACTGGCAACTGCCAAAGATGTGCAACTATAAGATTTATAAGAGATCATTATCCAGAGGTGGCCTGGCTATAATCTGGAAACATTTCAGAAGATTTTTCATTTTGGTCATACAGAGAAGAACTTGGTTTATCACAACAACCCATTTTCAAGGCCAAATGAGTCCGAATACCACTTGCACTTTGCTAAGATATTATGTTTGTGTTATACCAGGAACACAGCATTAAATGCACAAAATGGTTAGCAAGTAAATCTGTGTGCATTCAATATGTTTTGCATGTATGATGCATGCAAAACATATTGATCCCAGTAGCAGAGGGAGACTCTGTATCATCACAATGTTGCACATACTCCTTGGATGAAAGTAGCTACAGAGCTCTTCACAATGTGTGTGGAACTTACATCATTGTGACAGATAACTTCTCTATGTTTTTCCTTATTAATGACTTAGTAACACTAAGTGTGACCATTGCTGACACAATGAGAAATATTTTCAGTTTATTCTATGCATCAGGTGTTATAGTGCCTAATGATGGACTGCAGTACACTGGTAAACTGTTTCAAGATGTAATAAAAGCAAATTATTGCGGATGCTGGAATCTGAAACCAAAAGAGAAAATGGTGGAAAATCTCAGCAGGTCTGGCAGCATCTGTAAGGAGAGAAAAAAGCTGACGTTTCGAATCTAACTGACTCTTTGTTTCAAGATGTGTGGTGTTACAAAGATGTTTTATATTTAATATCGCAGTATTGAAGTTGTGAAGGATTTTGGGGAAAAAATTGGACATGCTTTGCGTGCTTTATTTAAAATGTCATTGAAGGTTTATCGTGAGCTTTTTTAAAAAAATACTGTTTCCTATTAATTGCATGTCTGGAGAGAACTGCTTCCTTTGTTAATAGCCCTGTTGGAGCTGATTTTGAATACTGACTGGCTTGGAGATGTTCTTGTTTTAACTACCTCAGTTGGTAGGAAGCCTGCTAACAGATAGCAGAGAGGGAGGGAGGTTTACTATGAACAAGCTGAGTTGGAAAGTTGTTTGCTAAGAACAAACTGAGTTAGAAGAAAGTTTGTAATGAACAAACTGTCCAGCTCTCCCATTTTAGAAAAGCCGGTTACATCAGTTGTCAAGTCATAGAGCCATAGAGATGTACAGCAAGTAAATAGACCCATGCCAACCAGATATCCCAACCCAATCTAGTCCCACCTGCCAGGACCCACCCCATATCCCTCTAAACCCTTCCTAGTCATAAATCCATCCAAATGCCTTTTAAATGTTGCAATTCTACTAGCCTCCACCATTTCCTCTTGCAGCTCATTCCATACACGTACCACCTTCTGCATGAAACAGTTGCCCCTTAGGTCTCTTTTATATCTTTCCCCTCTCACCCTAAACCTATGCCCTCTAGTTCTGGATCTCCCACTCCAGAGAAAATACTTTGTCTATTTATCTGATCCATGCCCCGCATCATTTTATAAACCTCTAAAGGTCACCCTTCAGCCTCCGACGCTCCAGGGAAAACAGCCTATTCAACCTCTCCCTATAGCTCAAATCATCCAACCCAGGCAACATCCTTGTAAATATTTTCTGAACCCTTTCAAGTTTCACAACATCTTTCCGATAGGAAGGAGACCAGAATTGCATGCAATATTCCAACAGTGGCCTAACCAATGTCCTGTACAACCGCAACATGACCTCCCAACTCCTGTATTCAACACTCTGACCAATAAAGGAAAACATACCAAGCACTTTATTCACTATCCTATCTTCCTACAATTCCACTTTCAAGGTATGAACCTGCACTCCAAGGTCTCTTTGTTCAGCAACACTCCCTAGGACCTTACCATTAAGTGTATAAGTCCTGCAAAAATTTGCTTTCCCAAAATGCAGCACCTCACATTTATCTGAATTAAACTGCCACTTTTCAGCCCATTGGCCCATCTGGTCAAGATCCTGTTGTAATCTGAGGTAACCTTCTTCGCTGTCCACTACACCTCCAATTTTGGTGTCATCTGCAAACTTACTAACTGTACCTCTGATGCTCACATCCAAATAATTTATATAAATGATGAAAAGTAGTGGACCCAGCACCGATCCTTGTGGCACTCCACTGGTCACAGGCCTCCATTCTGAAAAACAACCCTCCACCACTACTCTCTGTCTTCCTTTGAGCCAGTTCTGTATCCAAATGGCGAGTTCTTCCTTTATTCCATGAGATCTATTCTTGCTCACCAGTCTCCCATGGGGAACCTTTATAACGTCTAACTGAAGTCCATATAGATCACATCTACCACTCTGCCCTCATCAATCCTCTTTGTTACTTCTTCAAAAAACTCAATCAAGTTTGTGAGACATGATTTCCCATCCATAAAGCCATTCCTAATCAGTCCTTGGCCTTTCCAAATATATGTACATCTTGTCCCTCAGGATTCCCTCCAACAACTTGCCGACCACTGAAGTCAGGCGCACTGGTCTATAGTTCCCTGGTTTGTCCTTACCATCTTTCTTAAATAGTGGCACCATGTTAGCCAACCTCCAGTCGTTCGGCACCTCACCTGTGACTATCGATGATACAAATATCTCAGTAAAAGGCCCAGTAATCACTTCCCTAGCTTCTGACAGAGTTCTAGGGTGCACCTGATCAGGTCCTGGGGATTTATCCAATTTTATGGTTTCAAGACATTTAGCACTTTCTCCTCTGTAATATGGACATTTTTCAAGATGTCACCATCTATTTCCCTACAGTCTATATCTTCCATATCCTTTTCCACAGTAAACACTGATGCAAAATATTCGTTTAGTATCTCCCCCATCTCCTGTGGCTTCACACAAAGGCCGCCTTGCTGATTTTGAGGGGCCCTATTCTCTCCCTCATTACCCTTTTGTCCTTCATGTATTTGTAAAAACCATTTGGATTCTCCTTAATTCTATTTGCCAAAGCTATCTCATGTTCCCTTTTTGCCTTCCTAATTTCTCTCTTAAGTATACTCCTACTGCCTTTATACTCTAAGGATACAGGCGATCTTTCCTGTCTATACCTGACATATACTTCCTGCTTTTTCTTTCCCAAACCCTCAATTTCTTTAGTCATCCAGTATTCCCTATACCTACCAGCCTTTCCTTTCACCCAAACAGAAATATACTGTCTCTGGACTCTCATTATCTCATTTCTGAAGGCTTCCCATTTTCCAGCCATCCCTTTACCTGCGAACATCTGCACCCAATCAGCTTTTGAAAGTTCTTAGCCTTCCACAAATTTAGAACTTCAACTTTTAGATCTAGTCTTTTCCATCACTCCTTTAAAACTAATAGAATTCAGGCGGAAATGTGTTAATTCTTTTGAAAAAAGTGATTAAAAGGAAAATCTCCAGATTACAAATCCACCAGACCTCAGACACAACTATACATGACTAGTAATTGACCACTTACCTGAGCAACAGACTCCAAAACATTCTATACACTACAATTTTGCCTTCATGAGTAACCCATTGGCCAATTTCTTTTCCTCAGGAGGTGAATCTCAGAGAAAATCGCTTTATTTTTCTTTTTCTCCTGAAGAATGAGAGTGTGTGTTTTTATAGGAGGGATGTTTGGAGGGATATGCAATCATAATTCTTTATTACTAATTGTGTATGTTAAGCAATTATTACATCACTATTCAATAAGTTGTTTCAATAGTTTCTTTTGGTAATAAACCAATAAATTTTAAGAAATCTAGTTGATAGATATTATTGTTTAAAGCCTGAAGCAATAGTAAAAAGTAATTCTATGTTGTTGCTCTTGAAGTAGTGGATCGAGAGGGACTGTGCACTCCTCCAGCTTCCGTTGTAACATTACTGATGTGTCGAATACCTGTAAGCACATAACATCATCAACTGAGTATCCATGGTCAATGTAGCCCAGCTTTTGATACACACTATCAAAACAATTATTACATATTAAGCAACAAAGCAGGATTTTTTGCACTGTAATGCTGCATTTCATGCAACACAAATGGAGACAATTATCATTCCCAATACAAATTATGCCTATAAGGAAATGCAAAAAACATTGTTCAGCAATTATTTGTCCATCCATTCTCGGACACAGGAGGTTCTTCAAAGAGAGAGGAGATTGAAGAGATATATGGTGAGTGAGCCAGTAAAGAAATACTTAGACATTGTGCAGGAGAGACAAGTTAGAAATATAAATATGGATGCCATCAATGGTTTCTAAAATATTTGGCCAGCTCAAATCATACCTTACTCATCTTAATATGGCATTACAAAGAAAGAGAAGCCAGTTCAGACCAATGTGTGCCACATCCATTATGGACAAAGAGTGAGGAAGAACACTCATAGTTATGATTAATCTGCAAGTAAACAAAATTACCAAACAAACAAAAAGTTCAGAGAGGAGATTGAAGAGATACGTGGCAAGTGAGCCAATAAAGAAATACTTAGACGGTGTGCAGGACAGTCAAGTTAGAAATATACATATGGATGCCATCAATGGTTTCTAAAATAAACAGCCAGCTCAAATCATACATTACTCATCTTAATGCTACATTACAAAGGAATAGAAGCCAGTTCAGACCAGTGTGTGCCACATCCATTATGGACAAGGAGTGAGGAAGAACACTCATAGTTATGATTAATCTGCAAGAAAACAAAATGACCAAACAAACAAAAAGTGCAGAGAACAAATCTTTCCAGACAGGTATACAGTCACAAGATCAGTACTTGTTGTCAAACCTTCATTGTCATCGTCATTGTGGCTATCCCTCAAGGTCGAGGATGGTGGTCTTCATTCTGTTGATCTATGTATGGGCTCACCGGTGTCTTATGAGTCCAATCTTGGCTTTGAAAGTTCTTCCGCATTCAGGACAAGTAGTTCCAGATGACAGGTCAGGCATTAGTTGTTGTTGCCTTGCTTTCCATTTTCTTCTCTTCTAGTTCTGCACATCTGTTGGCTTCGAAGGTTACTGTTTCTTCTCCGATGATGGTTTGCCAGAGTTTCCTGTCCTTGGCATTATTTTCCCAATCGTTGATGTCGATGTTACATTTTTTTCATGTTGGCTTTTAAAATGTCTTTGAATCTCTTCTGTTGTATGCCTCTTTTACGTTTGCCTTCTTTTTGGCAGACATTTGCTTTTCATCCAAAAACCATGACCACTCCATTTTAGTTAGTTTTTGATGACGTAGGCTTCAATGCTTGCGTTTTTGCTTCATTCAGCATGGTGACATTGGTTCTTCTATCTTCCCAGCTAATATTCAAAATGTTTTGAACGCATTGTTGATGGAAAGTTTCAAGTGCCTTCAGATGTTGTCCAAGTTTCTGATGCGTACAGGAGGATTGGGATTACCACTGCTTTGTCCACTAACATTTTGGTATCTGTCCGGATGTCACAATCATGAAAAGCTCTTGTTTGGAGATGTCCAAAAGCTGTTCCAGTGCATTTAAGATGATGTGGATCTCGTCATTAAGGTGGACATTGGAGGAGAGGCAGAACCTCAGCAGTACAACATTGAAGTTTGAGGTGCTGTAAACTCTGTTTTATTTGTTTATATAATTGTCCAACTGACAAGATGTGCCTATGTATATCTGTTCGAGATAAGGTTTTATCTTTGGAGAAATTGGGATGATATATTATGTCTTATGATCAGTATTCCAGTGTGTTTTTAAGAGACAAAAAACAGAAATTGCAGGAAAAGCTCATCAGGTCTGGCAGCATCGGTGCAGAAAAAACAGTAATGTTTTGGGTCCAGTGACCCTTCTTCAGAATGGGTTCCAGAATGATTTCCAGCATAATCTAAACCCAAGAGTCATTAACTGAACTGTAATGAACTTCTACTTTTTTCTCCTTATTTATTACTTCTGTCGTTAATTTAGGCACTGTGGTATAGTGACTTATTAAACTTTTCACTGTATTTCTTTATAAAAATACATGTGACAATAAATTGGTATTCTAGAACATAGAACCATACAGTGCAGAACAAGCCCTTCGGCCCTCGATGTTGTGCTGACCTGTGAACTAGTCTAACCCCATCCCTCTACACTATCCCATCATCATCCATGTGCTTATCCAAGGATTGTTTAAAATGCCCCAAATGTTGCCGAGTTAACTAAATCGTCAGGCAGGGCATTCCACGCCTTTACCACTCTCAGAATAAAGAGCCTGCCTCTGACATCTGTCTTAAATCAATCACTCCTCAATTTGTAGCTATGCCCCCTCGTATAAGCTGATGTCATCATTCGAGGAAAAAGACTTCCGCTGCCTACCCTATCTAATCCTCTGATCATCTTGTACGTCTCTATCAAATCCCCTCTTAGCCTTCTGCTCTCCAATGAGAACAGACCCAAGTATCTCAGCCTTTCCTCAGAAGACCTTCCCTCCAGACCAGGCAACATCCTGGTAAATCTCCTTTGCACCTTTTCCAATGCTTCCACATCCTTCCTGTAATGAGGCGACCAGAACTGTACACAATATTCTAAGTGCAGTCGCACTGGCATTTTGTATAGTTGCAGCATGACATTATGGCTTCAGAACGCAATCCCTCTACCAATAAAGGAGAAAAAGTGAGGTCTGCAGATGCTGGAGATCAGAGTCAAGAGAGTGTTGCTGGAAAAGCACAGCAGGTCAGGCAGCATCTGAGGAGCAGCAGAATCGATGTTTCGGGCCAGAGCCCTTCATCAGAAATGAGGCTGAGAGCCTTGGGGGTGGAGAGGTAAATGGGAGGGGGAGTGAAGCAGGGGCGAAGGTAGCTAAGAGTGCAATAGGTGGAGGGAGGTGGGGTGTAAAGGTGACAGGTCAGAGAGGAGAGTGGAGCGGGAAGATGGGAAGGAAGATTGACAGGTGGGACAGGTCATGAGGACAGTGCTGAGCTGGAAGGTTGGAACTGAGGTAAGGTAGGGGAGGGGAAATGAGGAAACTGGTGAAGTCCACATTGCTGCCATGGGGTGAAGGGTCCTGAGGCAGAAGATGAGTCGTACTTCCTCCAGGTGTCGGGTGGTGAGGGAGTGGCGATGGAGGAGGCCCAGGACCTGCACGTCTTCGGCAGAGTGGGAGGGGGAGTTGAAATGTTTGGCCACAGGGCAGTGTGGTTGATTGGTGCGGGTGTCCCAGAGATGTTCTCTAAAGTGCTCTGCGAAAAGGCGTCCGGTCACCCCAATGTATAGGAGAATGCATCGGGAACAACAGATACAATCTGTGGAAGTGCAAGTGAAACTTTGATGCATATGGAAGGCTCCTTTGGGGCCTTGGATGGAGCTGAGGGGGATGTAGGTTTTGCAATTCCTATGGTGGCAGGAGAAGGTACCATGAGGGGAGGGTGGCTTGTTAGGGGCCATGGACCTGACCAGGTAGTCGTGGAGAGAACGGTCTTTGTGGAAAGAGAATAGAAAATATATCCCTGGTGGTGGGGTCTATTTGTAAGTGGTGGAAATGTCGGCGGATGATGCGATTTATGCAGAGGTTGGTGGGGTGGAAGGTGAGGACCAGGGAAGTTCTGTCCTAGTTGCAGTTGGAGGGGTGGAATTCGAGGGCGGAGGTGTGGGACATGGATGAGATGCACTGGAGGGGAAATTTCGGTCTTTGAATTTCAGTCTGGCAATTTTCAGGGATCTATGTACATGGACTCCAAGATCCCTCTGCACATCTACAGTACCAAGAATCTATTCTATCCAGTTGTATTAAATACATTACAGTTAATTAGTAGTACAGAACTTGGATATTGCTGAAAGACATTTTTGAAAAAAAACTTTTCATCTTGGACTCATCATGACAATTTGAAAGAATACCAATTCAAGGGGAAAATCAACCTTTCAACATAAAATCAATGTAAATGCTGGTTTTCTCCTCAGTTTGGTATTTTTGCAAATTATCCTGATGAGTGCAAGGCAAAAGCTTTGACAAATTGGGTCTTTTATCAGCAGTAATAAATGCCTCTTGGATTCTTCAATACCATAATATCCTTGCCCAGTTTCTTACACCAAGGTATATAACATAAGCATTACTGGATTGAGTAAAACACCGCCCTGTGGCAAGCAAACCCACACCACCGGTGGCTGATGAGGTGGACCTTATTTATATTTTGTACAACACAGGATGTAGGCACCGAATGCATAAAACTTCCAGCAGAGAGATATTTCAATTCAATTCCAATGGTATCAAAACAATAAATGCATTTGTGGAAATGTTCATCTTAAAGAAAGGAACTCTTTTCACAATGAACAACATTTGCTCAACGCTACAAAATACCATGAAGTAAATGACACCTCAACTTCTTATCATGAATCAGCAATGCTGTTGACTTATTTAACAATGGGAGCCAGTGTGCCTTGAGTTTCAGAGGGTGTTGGAACCTATTTACTTCCTATTCCAAACTTCGCAAGCTGGGTTTGAACTAAAATTAGACTTGGAGAGTAGCACTGAAACAAAATTGAGGGAGCTGGCACACTCTTTGCTAGTTGTCCTTGGCCACGTGTGTCCTACGTTACCATCCAAGCCACAAAACCTCTCTTCAGCTTAACAGGGATCTCCAAACTCAGCAAGGGGGAGGTGGAATTAATGTACTCTCCGGATCCACCATTTGGGTCCTATCACTTAGATTACCTCAATTCCTTTCATCCAATCTCCAGAAAACAAGTCAGGCGTCAGGCTGATTTTTTTTTCAGTTCTGCCAAGGTCATTGTTTGGTACCTGGCACTCTCCCCCAGCATTGAGACCTGCTGATGGAGGTCCCACTACATTTATTTTATCTTTAAAGTTTAGAAATGTACAGGAATTTAATTTGCAGAATGATGTTTTAATTCTGAGAAAAAAAATATACAATAAGAACCAACCCATAGTTTAATGTTAGTTGTCAGGTTAAAGTTTGATTACTGTTGTGCTTAAAGTCACAATTGACAAAGTGAAGTGAGAAAGTGCGAGTCAAACAGTCAAGGCTAACTCATTGCATTGTAATTGCATTCTTCACCAGCAGTGGCACTGTAAACCTCAGGTTTGCATTTGCCAGCTCATCACTCTGGACTGAAATGAAATTGATGCTCCAAAGTACTTACAAATGACATCAGGCTTTTCTATCTCACCATACATAATAGGATTTAAATAGGTTTGCTTGTTAGACATTCTAGATCTCAGTTCAGATCTCATTCCTTTCTAATTATGAATGATTGATTATTTCATTCAAGAAAATAGCCTTAAATCAAGACTGAGGTTGACAAATGGAAAGTAACATGGGTATCATTCCCACT
The DNA here is from genome assembly GCF_004010195.1 of Chiloscyllium plagiosum. Classification (NCBI taxonomy): domain Eukaryota; kingdom Metazoa; phylum Chordata; class Chondrichthyes; order Orectolobiformes; family Hemiscylliidae; genus Chiloscyllium; species Chiloscyllium plagiosum. Next base: position 28,177,185 of record NC_057729.1, read on the forward strand.
TCCTAACCAATCACTGTCAGATTATCACTTTGGCCATTTTTTTCCTGCTAGTTCTGAGCCCTGGACCACATGCTGGGAATTCAAATCCTGGCTTCTTAATGAAGTCAACACAGTTCCCAATGTTACAGCAATCAGCAATGCCACATTCTGAGATTTAAATGTTCAGTAGCACAGCCAGACACTTGTACAGGTGCTACGAAAGAGTAAGGATTAAGGTAAATGTGGGGTTAAAGTGGCAGGTGTTCAATGATTAGGGTGCCATATGGATTGGATGCCAGGTAAGTAATGAAATGCTTGAGGTAGGTGTGTCGGGGCTGGCACTAGCAGGGTGGGAGTGTCAAGGTCAGCAAGCAAAGGGTTACCCAGTCCTGAAGGAGCAGACCAGTAGCTGGGGGAGGTTTCAGGTTGGCAGGTGTTCAAACTTGTTGTCAGAAATCTGAGGGTTGAAGGGGTTATAGGAAGGAAACAGGAGATACGTTGCAGCCGGGGTGGAGGGGTCAGCATATTGATTATGCAGGAATCAGAGTCATTTGCCAGCACTTGGCCCATATCCCTCTAAACCCGTCCTATTCATATACCCATCCAGATGCCTTTTACCAGCCTCCACCACTTCCTCTGGCAGCTCATTCTATATGCACACCACCCTCTGCATGAAAAAGTTGCACCTAAGGTCCCTTTTAAATCTATCCCCTCTCACCTTAAACCTATGTCCTCTAGTCCTGGGCTCCCCCACTCCAGGGGAAAAACTTTATCTATTTATCCTATCCATACCCCTCATGATTTTATAAACCTCAAAGGTTACCCCTCAGCCTCCGACACTCCAGGGAAAACAGCCCCAGCCTATTCAACCTCTCCCCATAGCTCAAATCCTCCAACCCTGGCAACATCATTGTAAATCTTTTCTGAACCCTTTCAAGTTTCACAACATCTTTCCAATAGGAGGGAGACCAGAATGGCATACAATATTCCATAAGTGGCCTAAACAATGTCCTGTACACCTGCAACAAGACCTCCCAACTCCTGTACTCAAGACTCTGACCAATAAAGGAAAGCATACCATAGGCCACCATCACTATCCTATCTACCTGAAACTCAACTTTCAAGGAGCTATGAACCTGCACTCTAAGGTCTCTTTATTCAGCAACACTCCCTAGCACCTTACCATTAAGTATATCAGTCCTGCTCTGATTTGCTCTTCCAAAATGCAGCACCTCACATTTATCTAAATTAAACTCAATCTGCCACTCCTCAGCCCACTGGCCCCTCTGATCAAGATACCATTGTAATCTGAGGTAACCTTCTTCGCTGTCCTCTATATCTCCAATTTTGGTGTCATCTGCAAATTTACTAACTATACCTTATATGTTCACATCCAACTCATTCATATAAATGATGAAAAGCAGTAGACCCAGCACCGATCCTTGAGGCACACCACTGGCCACAGACCTCCAGACTGAAAAGTAACCCTTCACCCTCAGTCTTCTACCTTAAATCCAGTTCTCTATCCAAATGGCTAGGTCTCCCTGCATTCCATGAGATCTAACCTTGCTAACCACTCTCCCATGAGGAACCTTGTCGATCACCTTATTTAAGTCCATATAGATCACATTCACTGCTCTGATCTCATCAATCTTCTTTGTTATTTATTCAAAAAAGCCCTCAATCAAGTTTGTGAGACATGATTTCCCACACACAGAGACATGGTTTGCCACAGACAAAGCCATGTTGACTATCCCTAGTCAGTTCTTGCCTTTCCAAATACATGCAAATCCTGTCCCTCAGGATTTCCGCCAACACCTTGCCCACCATTGATGTCATGCTCACCTGTCTATGGTTCCCTGGCTTTTCCATACCATCTTTCTTAAATAGTGGTACCACATTAGCCAACCCCCAGTTGGCACCTTACCTGTGACTATCGATGATACAAATATCTCAGCAAGAGGCCCAGTAATCACTTCCTTAGCTTCCCACAGAGTACTAGGATACACATGATCAGGTCAAAGAATCAGAGTTGTACACCACGGAAACAGACCCTTCGGTCCAACTCGTCCATGCCAACCAAATATCCCAACCCAATCTAGTCCCACCTGCCAGTACCCGGCCCATATCCCTCCAAACCCTTCCTATTCATATACCCATCCAGATGCCTTTTAAATGTTGCAATTGTACTAGCCTCCACCACTTCCTCTGGCAGCTCGTTCCATACTCATACCACCCTCTGCGTGAAAATAATGCCCCTTAGGTCTCTTTTATATCTTTCCCCTCTCACCCTAAGCCTATGCCCCCCAGTTCTGGACTCCCCCACATCAGGGAAAAGACTTTGTCTACTTATCCTATCCATGCCCCTCATAATTTTGTAAACCTCTATAAAGGTCACCCCTCAGAGTCCGATGCCCTAGGAAAAACAGCCATAGCCTATTCAACCTCTCCATATAGTTCAAATCCTCCAACCCTGACAACATCCTTGTAATTTTTTTCTGAATCCTTTCAAGTTTCACAACATCTTTCCAATAGGAAGGAGACCAGAATTGCATGCAATATTCCAACAGTGGCCTAACCAATGTCCTGTAAAGTCACAACATGACCTCCCAACTCCTGTACTCAATACTCTGACCAATAAAGGAAAGCATACCAAATGCCTTCTTCATTATCCTATCTACCTGCGACTCCACTTTCAAGGAGCTATGAACCTGCACTCCAAGGTCTCTTTGTTCAGCAACACTCCCTACGACCTTATATTAAGTGTATAAGTCTACTAAGATTTGCTTTCCCAAAATGCAGCACCTCGCATTTATCTAAATTAAACTCCATCTGCCACTTCTCAGCCCATCTGATCAAGATCCTGTTGTAATCTGAAGTAACCTTCTTTGCTGTCCACTACACCTCTAATTTTGGTGCCATCAGCAAACTTACTAACTATACCTCTTATGTTCACATCCAAGTCATTTATATAAATGAAGAAAAGTAGTGGACCCAGCACCGATCCTTGTGGCACTCCACTGGCCACAGGCCTCCAGTCTGAAAAACAACCCTCCATCACCACTCTCTGTCTTCTACCTTTGAGCCAGTTCTGTATCCAAATGGCTAGTTCTCCCTCTATTCCGTGAGATCTAACCTTGCTAACCAATTTACCGTGGGGAATCTTGTTGAATGTCTTACTGAGGTACTGAGGATTTATCCACTTTTATGTGTTTCAAGACACCCAGCACTTCCTCCTCTGTAATATGGACATTTTTCCAGATGTCACCATCTATTTCTCCACATTCTATATCTTGCATATCCTTCTCCACAGTGAACACTGACGCAAAATACTCATTTAGTATCTCCCCCATCTCCTGTGGTTCCACACATTGCCTTGCTGATCTTTGAGGGGCCCTATTCTCTCCCTAGTTACACTTTGGTCCTTAATGTATTTATAAAATCCCTTTGAATTCTCCTTAACCCTATTTGCCAGCTATCTCATGTCTCCTTTTTGCCCCCCAATTTCCCTCTTAAGTATACTCCGACTGTCTTCACGCTCTTATAAGGATTCACTGGATCTCTGCTGTCTACACCTTACATATGCTTCCTTCATTTTCTTAACCGAAACTTCAATTTCTCAAGTCATCCAGCATTCCCTACCAGTTTTGCCCTTCACCCTAACAGGAATATAATGTTTCTGGACTCTTATTATCTCATTTTTTGAAGGCTTCCCATTTTCCAGCTGTCCCTTTACCTGTGAACATCTGCCCCCAATCAACTTTTGAAAGTTCTTGCCAAATATCGTCAAAAATGGTCTTCCTCCAATTTAGACCTTGAACTTTTAGATCTGGTCTATCCTTTTTCATCACTATTTTAAAATGAATAGAATTATGGTCGCTGGACCCAAAGTGCTCCCCAACTGACACCTTAGTCACCTGTCCTGCCTTATTTCCCAAGAGTAGGTCAAGTTTTGCACCTTCTCTAGTAGGTACACCCACATACTGAATCAAAACATTTTCTTGTACACACTTAACAAATTCCTCTCCATGTAAACCCTTGATACACGGCAGTCCCAGTCTACGTTTGCAAAGTTAAAATCCCCAACCATAACCACTCTATTATTCTTACAGATAACTGAAATCTCCTTACAAATTTGTTTATCAATTTCCCGCTGACTATTGGGAAATCGATAATACAATCTAAATAAGGTTACCATCCCTTTCCTATTTCTCAGTTCTACCCAAATAACCTCCCTGGATGTATTTCTTACTAGTTTAAATTCTCCCGAGCAGCTCTAGCTAATCTCCCTGCTTGTACCTTAGTCCTTTTTAAATTCCTGCCTAGCTTTCTATATACTCCCTTCAGAATCTCATCCTTTTCTCTTCCTATGTCATTAGTTCCAACATGTACAATGACCTGCTGCTGATCCCTCTCACCTTTGAAAACATTCTGCATCCTCTGAGATTTCCTTCATCCTGGCACCAGGTAGGCAACACACCATTCTGAAACTTTGCTGCATTTTCTGAGGCCACGGAGACATCTATCTGTGCCTCCGACTAGAGAATCGCCTATCACAATCAATCATTTGGAAACCGACTTGGCCCTCATTACATTTGAGCCATTCTCGGTACCAGAAACTTAGATGTTCATGCTACATTCCCCTGAGAGTCCATCGCCCCCTACATTTTCCAAAACAGCATACTTGTTTGAGATGGGGATAGCCACAGGAAACTCCTGCACTATCTTCCTGGAGTTAATTCATCTACCTGACTGTATTTGCAGCTTTTCTCCCTTCCTATAACCGCCATCCATCACACCCTCTAACTCCTGTAACTTCCTTATTGCCTCTCACTGCTGCTCCAACTGATCCATGCGATCTGATAGTTATAATTACTAACATGGAAACTCTCCCTGAACTTCAACAGGAAAAGCACATCACTTGACTAAAGGCCATTTTTGCTCCTTCTCAATCTGCACACCCAGAAAATAGCACTGTCTTATTGCTCTAAAATAACACTGCTCCAGGTTAGCATCGTACCCGTGTTTTACATTTTAAAAACTTAATCAAGAGACAGATCTCAATAAGACATAATTAAGAAAGAACCCACTCTACTCACTACTGTAGATTTACAGCAAGGCTATACTTAAAAATTATGCACTCATCTGTTCCTGTGCTGTGAGCTCTCACACACAGGTTCCTCCAGGGTAAGCTGTGAATTTTGGTTTTTGTTAATTTTTCCTGGACACATTGCGACGTCCAGATTACTTGAACTCAAACAGCAACAGCAGTAAACTGTGCAGATTCATTAGGTAAAAACAATGACTGCAGATGCTGGAAACCAGATTCTGGATTAGTGGTGTTGGAAGAGCACAGCAGTTCAGGCAGCATCCGAGGAGCAGTAAAATTGACGTTTTGGGCAAAAGCCCTTCATCAGGAATAAAGGCAGAGAGCCTGAAGCGTGGAGAGATAAGCTAGAGGAGGGTGGGGGTGGGGAGAAAATAGCATCGAGTACAATAGGTGAGTGGGGGAGGGGATTTTCTCCTTTTGTGAATAGGGGCATCACAGTAGTGGTTTTCCCATCTGCTAGGACCCCCTGGAATCGACTGAGTTCCAAAATATTTCGACCAATGCCTCCATTATCAATAAAGACAGTTCCTTTCAAACCTTGAATATATTCCATTAACTCCTGGCAACCTGTCTGCCTTTGGTCCCTTTTTTGTCAATCACTGTCACTTATGATAAAAAGACAAGATCTTTCCTTCCATTTTAACATTACTGATCTGTTATCTTTGACATGTTATTACTGTCCTCCACCATGAAGTCTGATGAAAAATATTGCTTGAGATTACCTGCCATTTCTCTGTTGTCTGTTACAAATTTGCGATTTGCATCCTCCAAGAGTGCCATACTTACTTTAGCTAATTTCTTTTTATATATCCATGGAACCTCTTGCTGTTTGTTTCTTGTTCTTGTCTATTAACTTTATAATGGTGGGTTGGTTAGCTTAGTTGGCTGGATGGCAGGTTTGTAATGCCAAGTGATGCTAACAGTGTGATTTCAAATTCCTGCACTGGCTGAGGATACCACAGAGGACTCTCTTTCTCAATGTCTCCCCTCACCTGAGGGGTGGTAACCCTCAGGTTAAACCACCTTCAGTCATCTCTTTCTAATGACCGAGTAGCCCTGTGGTCACTGAGTAGTCACTATGGTGACTTCACCTTTTTCCACTTCCATAATCAGTTTTCTCTTTATTACATTTTTAGTTAACTGCTGCTTGTTCATAAAAACTTCCCAATCCTCTCCTACAATTAGTTTTCACTGATTTGCATTCCTTACTTTTTTTGGTTCTAATTTCTGTTGCTGTTCAGGGTAACACAAAGAAGACAAAAATGGCTCAGGATGTTTGACTGTCTCTAGCACTCATATTTACAAACAGTACGCTGTAAAATGTTGGACAATAAAGTAGGTGAAATATTTATGTCTGGCTGAGGAGGCAAGATAAGTCTCACTCTCTAATTTTCACACTATTTGCTCTTTTACCTCATCAGATACTATATCATCAATTAAAAGAGAGTTGGATAAGAATGTGCAAAAGAATATCTAATGTTGAAGAAATGGAATTGGACTGAAGAATGCCATTTGAAGAACTAACCCCAGTGCAAGTATAATTTCATCCATGCTACAAATTTTACAAGTTACCTTTTTTCTCTCTCCTCTCTTTCCTTTGGAACTCAAAATCATATCAAAGATGAGCAAATAGAGATGGTATAAATTTTCCTTGTTTGCTATTTTACCAGCTCATTCATTTATTTCAGAGGGTTGATAGCTCAGTTAAAGCTGTAATTTGAAAAATTAATGTTTTATTTGTTTGTTACCTCAGGACCCAAAACACCAGGATGAAAGAAAGTTATCCTCAGTCTCAAAGAACTCAGAAGAAGAAACATAGAATTCAGTACAAAAACATTAATTAGATATGAATTTCAATACTATAATTTATGACCTTACTGCTACTTCACCATCAACAAATCTAAAAATAATCTTGTTAGCCATTTTAACTTGCTCTTGATTTTCTACAACAACAGATATAATGTAATTTGAGTCACATTGACATGTTCATAATCCCTTTGTCTGCTTTATTTTTAGGATGAATCTGTCAGGGCAGTCTTCTGTTCATTCATACATTTATTGTAATTTTTGTTAAAGTATATCAGAATCCCAATCAGGATAATATCAGTTTCATTTCTAGAGTTGATTATTTCCACATTATCTCAGGCATTTTGCCTGTCATCCATTAACTGAAGTCGTCAGGCATGTTTTGCAAAGTAAACATAAGCAGAAGCATTGATGCATGTAATGATGTTGTGGGCTTTAGACAAACAATGGATTGCGGAATGATGTAAATACTCGTGTTATACATGAGCTCACAGAACACTGGTCCAGTGCCAAGCTCTTGCATTAGGCCTTGAAAAAGCAAAATTAAAAGAATAGTCCAGGATGAGGATTTTCAACCTCATAGCCACAGCAGTGTGAATGTGACACACAAAATGTTCAGTGAAACCATAAGGCTGACAATATAAATAACAAAATGCTAAGAACAGAACATTGCATGACATTATTGTTACAAACTCCTTTGACACATTTTAAAGGAGTAAGTGTTTTTGAGATAGGGCAGTATTTTCTTCTGGGCTTCTGAGCCGCACTGGACTCAATGGAGATCAGAAGCTTGACCGTAGCAGGAACAGTTACTCACCTGTGAATGCCCCAAATCAATTAACTGGTTAGCAGAAGGTAGGCTCACAGTCTAATTAAGGACTATGGGGACAGCCAATAGAAAGCCTTTCAACATGAAAGCAGCAAATGGACGCCAGGGCAAAATGGAGGGGTCACAAAAGGGTAACTTCGAACTGTCTGGCTTTAACAGTAGTAGCATTTGCACATCCTCCCTTGTCTACTGCTCAAAAACTGCCTCAAACAGTTAAACAGCACACCATTGCCTACATGACTCAGAGGCCAGCTGAAGTTCAGTTATCCTTCTTCAATACATCTCGATTAAATGACTGAAGTAAACAACTTACCACTTGTGGATAGGAGCCTTACTGTCCATCACCCCTATACTACCTCTAAGAAAGTGAACAGAATGCAGCCTGGGGTTCAAATATTCTGATCGTTCTCACCTGCCCTTGTTTGTTACCCTGGTGGTGTCTAATAATCCTGTCCACAGTATCAGATATTACATGTAGTCATGTGTTCTTATTTTAAGCCAAAATCGAGCTTTAAACTTAATGTAAGTCAAGTATGCTTTTCAAATGTGTTTTCTTCCTCTCATGAGTTATGCTGAAGTGTCGGTTGTGGTCTAAATTATACATTACTGAACTTGCAGCTTGTTTCATTTTCCCTGCAAAAGATTTAAAAATAAATTATTTAAAATTCTTGGAATGTAAGCCCAAGAAATAATCACAACGGAATCACCAAGTAGGCAAAACATTGAGAAAATAACAAAGCTAAATGAAGTTAAAAATCACGTAACAACAGGTTATAGTCCAACACGTTTATTTGGAAGCACTAACTTTTGGAGCGCTGCTCCTTCATCAGGTGGTTGTGGAGTATAAGATCACAAGACACAGAATTTATAGCAAAAATTTACAGTGTGATGTAACTGAAATCATTTGTTAAAAAGACCTGGATTGTTTGTTAAGTCTCTCATCTTTTAGAATGAACATGTTGGTTTCAGTTCTTTCATATGTAAATCGCAGAATTTTATTTAAGTTCTGAGATTTCCCTCCCCATCCCGCAAAGACCGTTCCCTCCATGACTACCTGGTCAGGTCCACGTCCCCTAACAACCCACCCTCCCCTCCTGGCACCTTCCCCTGCCACTGCAGGAATTGCAAAACCTGCACCCACACCTCCCCCCTCATCTCTGTCCAAGGCCCCAAAGGAGCCTTCCACATCCATCAAAGTTTCACCTGCACTTCCACACATCATTTATTGTATCCATTGCTCCCTATGTGGTCTCCTCTGCATTGGGGTGACTGGATACCTTCTCTGAGAGCGCTTCAGAGAACACCCGCACCAATCAACCCCACTGCCCTGTGGCCGAACATTTCAACTCCCCCTCCCACTCTGCCAAGAACATGCAGGTCCTGGGCCTCCTCCACCGCCACTCCCTCACCACCCGACACCGAGGGGAAGAATGCCTCATCTTCTGACTTCGGACCCTTCAACCCCATGACATCAATGTGGACTTCACCAGTTTCCTCATTTCCCCTCCCCCACCTTACCCCAGTTCTAACCTTCCAGCTCAGCCTCATGACCTGTCCCACCTGTCAATCTTCCTTCCCACCTATCTACTCCACCCTCCTCTCCAACCTATCACCTTTACCTACACCTTCATCCACATATTGCATTTTCAGCTACCTTCTCCCCAGCCCCACACCCCTCCCATTTATCTCTCTAACCCCCAGGCTCTCAGCCTCATTCCTGAGGAAGAGCTTTGCCTAAAATAGCGATTTTTCTGGTGCTCGGATGCTGCCTGACCTGCTGTGTTTTTCCAGCAACACTAATCTTGACTCTAATTTCCAGCATCTGCAGTACCCTATTGGACGATAACCTGGTGTTGTGTGATTTTTAAACTTTGTACGCCCCAGTCCAACACTAGCATCTCCAAATCATAGCTAAATGAAAAAGTAATGTAAAAGTGTGAGTCATTGTACTGCATGTTTGATTTGGACATTCTCAGAACATGGAAATTAAACTATTTAATTACACCCCACTCAGTGAATTTGAAAATTTTTTCAATGTTTTTAAATCACTATGGGACCAAACTCGCTTGGAGTTCACCAATTAATTGTTTGTAGAGAAATCATTGAATTGTTCGAATGTAAAGAAAAGGCCCATTTTTAAGGATTTTCAGAATTAAACAGTTTTGAGTTACTACTAGACCAGAATAATTTATCACATTTATCAGTTTCCAGTACCATTGTTCTTGTCATCTATTATTCTAAGAATGAAGTTTACACTCTATAAACCTTCAGTTATTTTGAGAAGTAGTCAACCTTCCCTATTCTAGTTGTTTTATAAGTTGTTTAAAAACATGTCATTTTTCAAAATATGGCTCATTATGCATTCCATGCATTGTATCAATATTGAACGTGAATAACCTCGACAATATTTAAAAAAAAATTTAGATCTATATTTGCTGTTTGAACCTTTGTGTGGCTCTGTTTTAAAATCACACGATTACATCATTTTTTATTCCCCCTTTCAGTCATCGAGATGTATAGCACGGAAATAAACCCTTCGGTCCAACTGGTCCATGCCGACCAGACATCCTAAATTAATTTAGTCCCATTTGCCAGCATTTGACCCATATCCCTCTAAATCCTTCCAATTCACATACCCATTCAGATGCCTTTTAAATGTAATTGTACCAGCCTCCACCTTTGGCAACTCATTCCATACATGCACCACCCTCTATCTGAAAACGTTTCCCCTTAGGCCCCTTGTAAATCTTTCCCTTCCTACCTTAAACCTATGCTCTCTCGTTTTGGACTTCCCTATCCAGAGGGAAAGACCTTGGCTATTCACCCCATCCATGCCACTCAATTTAATAACTTCTATAAGGTCACCCCTCAGCCTCCGATACTCCAGTCCATTCAGCTTCTTCCTATAGTTCAAACCCTCCAACCCTGCCATCATCTTTGCTGAGCACTCAAGATTCACAATATCCTTGCTAAAGCAGGGAGACCAAAATTGAATGCAGTATTCCAAAATGGCCTAACCAATGTCCTGTACAGCTGCAAAATGGCTTCCCAACTCCTTTACTCAATGCACTGCCTAATAAAGGCAAGTCTTCTTCATGACCTTGTCTATCTGCAATTCCACCTTGCACTCTAAGGTCTCTTTGTTCCGTAAACTCTCCAGGACCTTACCATTAAATGTAAAAGTCCATCCCTGATTTGTCCTACCAAAATGGAAAACCTCATATTTATATAGATTAAACGTCTGTTCACATGTATAATGTAAATGCAGATGTAAATTTATTCTGATTATATACAATGCTGGAACAGTTTTCTGAATTGTTGCACCAGATTGGCTGCAACATTGTTTGATTTTTTTTTGGTTGGTAATTGTAAATTTATTAGTGAGCATATTGATTGAATTTAATTTTTGTTATTCACTCCTAGGATGTGAGCGTCGCAAGGTGGCCAATATTTATTGCCAGCCCCTATTGCCTTGAGGTGGTGGTGTTGAGCTGCTTCATTGAACCGCTGCAGTCTATGTATTGTTGCTAGACCCATAATGGCATTAGGGATGGAATTCTAGGATTTTAACTGAGCAACAGTGAAGAAAATGCAATGTGTTTCCAATTCAAAATGTTGAGTGGCTTGCATGCAAACTTGCAGTTGCTTGTTTTACCAGAAATCTACCGCTCATCCTTTTCGATGGTAGTGGTCATGGCTTTGGAAGCTGCCCGTCTAACAATCTTTGATCAATTTCTCCAGTGCATCTGTTGACAGTATACACTGCTGCTGGAGTTTGTTTTGATTTGTCTTTTTGATTTCAATTCCTGCCTTGCTTGATCTTGCACATTATGGATTGTTAACCCCAGATTTCCGAAAGCATGGATCTCCAGCATTGCTGTAAATTTCCTGAGATCAAAGCATTTTAAATTTCATTCTTCACTATGGCTCGACCATGCAGAAGATGTGGAAAAAGACGACATTGGATAGAGGGAACAGAGACAAGGAAATGAGTGCTTATGGTGAAGGTACCTTGGATTGAGGAAAGAGGGAAAAAAACAAGAAATGAGGATAGCAGTTTGAAAGGGAGAATAGGTATTGTTCAAATAAAAACAAGGCATTTTCTGGATTGTGAAGATTGTTCCAAGTGTGTTAGTTATCCAAGTCAAAGGTTAATGAGCTGTTGTCAGAGATTCTGCGGTGGGAGGTCAGCAAATTATGAGAAATACTACTTTATAGAAGAGAGTACAAAAACTGTTAGACTTGTCATGCCAAATCCTATTCTTGTCCAATTATCCACCTGCCTCCAACAATATTTCACCTGAAAACAATATTTGATCTTGACTCCTTACACAGAGTACCACAGGAGACTGACATGCGAACATAAAGAGATTGCTGATTACATCTTTGGGCACTATGAATGTGTCGATAATCAGTGAATAAACTGGTCATAGAGTCATTGGTCTGTTTCCATACTGTACAGCTCTTTCTGTCCAACTTCTCCATGCTGACCAGATATACTAAATCAACTTCGTCCCAATTGCCAGCATTTGGCCCATATCCCTCTAACTCTTTCCAATTCATATATTCATCCAGATGCCTTTTAAATGTATTTGTATCAGCCTCCAACACTTCCTCTGGCAGCTCATTCCATACATGCACCATCCTCTGCATGAAAATGTTCCCCTGAGGTCCCTTTTAAATCTTTCCCCTCTCACCATAAACCTATGTTTTGGACTTCCACACCCCAGGGAAAAGACCTTCTTTATTCACCCTATCCATGCCCCTCATGATTTTATGAACTTCTAGAAGGTTACTCCTCAGCCTCTGATGTTCCAAGGAAAACAGCCCTAGCCTATTCAGCCTCTCCCTGTAGCTCAAATCCTCCAACCCTGGTAACGTCCTTGTAAATGTTTTCTGAACCCGTTCAAGTTTCACAACTTCCTATAGCAGGGAGACCAGAATTGCACACAGTACTCCAAAAGGTGACCTCACCGATGTCCTGTACAGCCACAACTTGACCTCCCAACTCTTACACTCAATGCACTGACCAATAAAGGCAAGCATACCAAATGCCTTCTTCACTATCCTGTAACTCCACTTTCAAGGAATTATGAACGTGGACTCCAAGGTCTCTTTGTTCAGCAACACTCCCCAAGACCTTACCATTAAGTGTATAAGCCTGCCCTGATTTGCCTTTCCAAAATGCATCACCTCACATTAACCTAAATTAAATCCCATCTGCCATTCCTTGGCCCATTCCTGAGCCCATCTGATCAAGATCCCATTGTACTCTGAGGTAACCTTCTTTCCTATCCACGACATCTCCAATTTTGGTGTCATCTGCAAACTTATGAACCAACCTTCCATGTTCACATCCAACACCGATCCTTGTGGCACACCACTGGTCACAGACCTCCGGTCTGAAAAGGAAGCCTCCATCACCAACCTCCGGCTTTTACCTTTGAGCCAGTTCTGGTGAACACACCTCTGCATACATTACGGGCCTAAAGTATCTAGAATGTTTATTTAAACAACGCCTTGCATGAGATGTTGCTTTATTGTGATTTTTCACATCAATCTATTCCTGTTTGGCATAAAATGATTTTAGAACCCACAAAATAAACAGAATTCAAAGCTAGATTTTATGATTATAGACTATGTAAGGGTGATAATGCCTTACTTGCTATATTCTTGTCTTTATTCATATCATGCAATTTTAAAGACTTCCAATTTTCTCCTCTTCAATTATTCTTCAGAATTTCCCTTCATTACAGAAGGTTTCAATGTATCTTTGATAGAATAACCTGCTAAAAAAAACACAAACATACAGACTATTTTGTTGCCAAAATCTTTCTTCAGTAGTTACAGGGTTAAGTTTTAATTGGAGATAAGTGCAGACCACATGAAAGCAGATATGGAACAGACCACAGTTTGTGTCAATGCAAGTAACAATGATTAAGCACAGACTGTTTACATTATCCATATCTAGGCTTTTAAGGATCTATGCAACCTATAATCAGTTATTATACAAACATTACATTAGGTGGTGACACAATCACCTCTGGACACAAATGTAGAGCAAGCAAACCGCAATATTACCCTTACTCGTTGAGAACCTTTATTTCTAACATTTTACGCATTATTATTGTTGATACACTGGATGATGACCAATCTGGATTTAAATGCATTTTCACCTTCAAAGAAAAATGCAAGATTGAGAACCAGGGTAGTGGTGGGGGAGAAAGTTACATAGGTAAGGAGGAAAAAATTCCATTTAATAACTGAAATATAAAAATCTAAATGTTATGGTTGAGCCATAGGGAAAGCAAGAATCAAAGGAGATCAATGAGGACAGATGATAGGGGAGTGAAACTTAAAACTTAAGAGTGAAAACAAAACATGGAGAGGACAGCAGATTCAAATAATTGGCAAATATTTCATTTTTCAGCATATACATTTCATTTGAATGTCTCCTGAAGGGTCAATTAAAAGAAACAGGATTCATTTGGATAAGCACAGTCACCGTTGTTCTCACGTTTTATTACCTTACAAGTTGGGAATTTTTTTTTTTCCAAATTCTGCTCCCATGCCAAACACCTGATGCCATTTGCCTGTTGAAGTTAAGATGTGTCATTGATGTATTCATTATGTTCATCACAGCTACTCATATGATGATGATAACTGAGAACATGTTCCCTGACTGAAACCATGCTGAGACATTTCTTATAGTTTAGTAACAATGTAAATGCTGCAGCCTTGAATTCCTTCAGCTCTCCCTGTATATTTTAAGTGAACAAGGACAACTGTGGATTCAAACTGGGATGTGCCCTAGTAGGATCAGGTGTTTGTCTTGTCAAAATTGATTTTAGCCTTTCTTTCAGGGTGGCTGCAAGTGTTGCTCTGCTTATCCCTTGCTGCCTGAGATAATACAGGTAGAACTAATGGAATGGCATGATTTGACAGAACTTCTAATAGACCTATTTTTTGTCACAGTGAACTGTCCACTGACAAGATATATATTTTACTTTTGCACAGCAAAGTTAGGATCCACTAGAGATCTAGACCAGTTTCATTGCTTGGGAATACGTCAAGACTATACATTGGGATAATGGTTAAATTTAAAGTGCGGACTATAACTTTAGGAAACAGAATTAAGCCATGAAAGAAACAAGAATAGTGCAACAGATAGCAGCATAGAGGAATTAAGATTTTGAAAGCAAATTAGTGCAATACCATCACCATCCATAGAAAACTTAATTATGATGCAGTCGTCATGTTTAATAATATTTTTGTGATAAAGCAAATTGCTGACATTTTTTGCCTATCCTTCATTGTTCTGTGTTGATGGGCTTTTTTGAACTATTGCCGGTATTGGAGTAATGGAATGACTTGCTGGCATCCCCTGAGCCTGAACGAAACTGTATGTGAGTAAAGTTCACAGGAGGTGATGGCCTAGTGATGTTAATAATGATTAATTAATCCAGAGATCCAGGTAATGTTCTGGAGACCCTGGTTCATATGAAACATGGTAGAATTTGAATTTTAAAAACTCTAGAATTTACAATGAGCATGAAACCATTGTCAACTGTTGTAAAAACCCATCTGGTTCACTAATGTCCTTGGAGGAAGAAACCTTACCCAGTCTGGTCTACATGTGACTCCACAGTAAAATGGTTGACCCTCAACTGCCCTCTCTGAATTAGGGACGGCAATAAATGCTGGCATGGCCAGCAATGGCCACATCCTGTGCATTAATAAAAAGTTTCCACCTTTATTTCAATTATTAACAACATCAAAAAGCAACCCTGTTGTATCAGTCATTGTCAGCATTGTGGAGCAAGGAAATCTCAGGCCCAAGCAATGTCCAGCTATTAAAGAGAATGCTTTGTCTAGAATATAGG
>NC_057729.1:28193291-28238234 GCF_004010195.1 Chiloscyllium plagiosum
CAAAGACATGGCAGAGAATTCCTAGAGGCCTGGCGCTCCAACTACAACGCCATAAACAAACGCATAGATCTAGATGCCATCTATTAACCCCTCAGAAAATGAACAGGAAATGACATCACCACAAACCCCATGAACCCCCATCCAGGAGAAAGATATAAATAGAAAGCAGGAGACAACAGCTTCGCTTCATTTGGAGGTCGCCACTGATGTTACCTAGCCAGGTAATGAAACGTCTGGACATCAAACCTACAGCTCAGTTGCGTAATACTTAAAGAACAACTGGTTGAAGATTTCATAGCAATCCCTCGGTTCATGATAGAACCTAAACTGAAAACAGGATCCATAAAATTAGTTGTGCTGGCATAATGGACTTCAACAAGGTTCCCCATGACAGACTGGTTAGCAAGGTTAGATCTCATGGAATACAAGGAGAACTAGCCATTTGGATACAAAACTGGCTCAAAGGTGGTGGTGGAGGGTTGTTTTTCAGACTGGAGGCCTGCGACCAATGGAGTGCCACAAGGATCGGTGCTGGGTCCTCTACTTTTCGTCATTTATATAAATGATTTGGATGTGAGCATAAGATGTATAGTTAGTAGGTTTGCAGATGACATCAAAATTGGAGGTGTAGTGGATAGCAAAGAAGGTTGCCTCAGATTACAGCAGGATCTTGATCAGTTGGGCCAATGAGTTGAAAAGTGGCAGATAGAGTTTAATTCAGATAAGTGTGAGGTGCTGCATTTTGGGAAAGCAAATCTTAGCAGGACTTATACACTTAATGGTAAGGTCCTAAGGAGTGTGCTGAACAAAGAGACCTTGGAGTGCAGGTTTATAGCTCCTTGAAAGTGGAGTTGCAGGTAGATAGAATAGTAAAGAAGCATTTGGTATGCTTTCCTTTATTGGTCAGAGTATTGAGTACAGGAGTTGAGAAGTCATCTTGCGGCTGTACAGGACATTGGTTAGGCCATTGTTGGAATATTGCATGCAATTCTGGTCTCCGTCCTATTGGAAAGATGTTGTGAAACTTGAAAGAGTTCAGAAAAGATTTGAAAGGATGTTGCCAGGTTTGGAGGATTTGAACCATAGGGAGCGGCTGAACAGTCTGGGGCTGTTTTCCCTGGAGCATCGGAGGCTGTCAGGTGACCTTATAGAGGTTTACAAAATTATGAGGGGCATGGATAGAATAAATAGACAAAGTTTTTTCCCTGGGTTGGGGGAGTCCAGAACTAGAGAGCATAGGTTTAGGGTGAGAGGGGAAAGATATAAAAGAGACCTAAGGGGCAACTTTCATAGGAAGTGGTGGAGGCTGGTACATTTGCAACTTTTAAAAGGCATTTGGATGGGTATATGAATAGGAAGGGTTTGGAGGGAAATGGGGGTGCTGATGGCCAGTGGGACTAGATTGGGTTGGGATAACTGGTCGGCATGGACGGCTTGGATTGAAGGGTCTGTTTCCGTGCTGTACATCTCAATGACTATATGACTCTAATAGATTTGTTGAAAAGTGTGATGCCGGAAAAGCACAGCCAGTCAGGCAGCATTTGAGGAGCAGGAGAGTTGATGTTTCGAGCATGAGCTCTTCATCGGGAATGACAGGGGCCCAAGGGAGCTGAGGTAAATGGGAGGGGGATGGGACTTGGGGGGAAGGTAGCTGGGAATGCGATAGATAGATGAAAGTGGGAACTGATGGTGACAGGTGGAGTGGAAGGTGGAGTGGATAGGTGGGAAGGAAGTTGGACAGACGGGACAGTTCAAGAGGGTGGTGCCATGTTGGAGGATTGGATCTGCGATAAGGTTGGGGGAGGAGAAATGAGGAAACTGATGAAATCAACATTGATCCTGTGTAGTTAGAGGTTCACAAGGCGGAAGATGAGGCATTCTTCGTCCACACGTCGGGTGGCTAGAATTTGGCGATGGAGGCGGCCCAGGACTTGCATGTCCTTGGCAGAGTGGGAGGGGGAGTTGAAGTGTTCGGCCACAGGGCAGTGGGGTTATTTAGTGCGTGTGTCCCAGAGATGTTCTCTGAAACATTCCGCAAGTTGGCATCCTGTCTCCCCACATAGAGAGCAACGGACACAGTGGATGACATGTGTGGAGATACAGGTAAATCTCTGTTGGTCTCCTCCCATTCATCCCACAGCCCCCTTAGGATCTCTGTCATTCCCGATGAAGAGTTCATGCTTGAAACAGAGACTCTCCTGCTCTTCAGATGCTGCCTGACTGGCTGCACTTTTCCAGCACCACACTTTTCGACTCTGATTTCCAGCATCTGCAGTCCTCATTTTCTCGTAATATATTTATTCAATACTATAAATGAGATGAAAACTTCCAACTACACAGAACTAGCATGTTTTCCACTTTTTACAAATCCTGAAAAACGTTCTGATTGCAATAATCAGAAAGGTTTATAAGAAAACAAGTAATCAGATAGCTAATGAACCGTATGGATGAATCAATGGCTTGAGCTCATTGGTGAATCTTTAACTGACTTAATTCACAGCACACCTCATCATGAAAACAAATAATAATGACAGATTTAAATATATCAAATGTTGTGGTGATTTGGAAAATGCAAGTTTAAACAGAGAATTTAATTTCCTTATCTTCCTAGGAAGAATCCTCTTTGTAAGAGGGACAGAATCTAGCCAACCAAAAAGTACTCCACAAATATTGGGATAGACGAAGTGAACTTAATGAACATAGTACTAAGTTTCACTAGTATTGCGATCACTGATGCCGAATGAAAGCATCTAACCTAATTACCAAGTTGAAGTAAAAGCCTACACACTTCACAGATTTACTGGCAGATTGAGGACAAAAGTCTGTTGACACAAATTGAAAACGTGATACAAACAAGTCCAAGGAAGCCACAACTAAGAAGGAAAATCATATTCAGGTCATGGTCAACAAGAAATTGTCTTCTTGAGCTCCAGGATACAGCAAAAAAGTACCTATTTCAACAGGCCGACTGTCCTCTACAAAAGGAAATTCATAAGATTAAAGATCCTCTGGATACAACATTCATGCAATACCTTTCTGCAATGATTTTCTGTTTCAGCCAGAAAGACATCCACCACGAAGGAAATCTAAGAAATAAATTGCTCTCCAGTTTAAAATGGACTCACAGACTTAACGTTAACACAGTAAGTAGGGAAAAAGCTCTGGGAGAAAAATATTGTCTCAGCGTCTGAAAAGATGAGGTGAGTACCTTAAGCACCACCTACGACAATGATGCCCTACGGAATTGGTGAAAGAACAGTTTAAATTCCCAAGGGAATAAGACCTACCATCAAGTTCTTCCTCGTAACATCTGTAAACAATGTCTACCATATTAATGTAACTTGTGACTAGATGCTAGGTGGTTGTGGCCGCTGCGTAACTATGCAGTTGGTCAAAAAAACATTTTTAAAAATGAACGTGATAATTTATAATGGAAAAAAAATCATCCGATGAAAAAGCAGCACTCCGAAAGCTAATGCTTCCAACTAAACCTGTTGGGCTATAACCTGGTGTTGTGATTTTTTACTTTGTCCACCCCAATCCAACACCCCAATCATTTTCCAAACAAACTTTTTTAAAAAATCCCTACGGTCATATCTGAACTCAGTTTCTTCAGATACGAATCCCCTGGTTACATCGGCCGCTGCATAACCATGCCGTAAATTTAAAAAAACATTTTTAAAAAATGAACGTGATAATTTATAATGGAAAAAAAAGGTAAATCGTGAAAGTGAATGGGAACAGGTGGAAGGTCTTTAAATAAGACAACTAGAGGTGTGATAAAATTGAGAGATTACAAACGTCAAACCAGGCCAGATTTTTGTTTTATATAAAATGAGTCCGCAAACGGTTTAACTAAAAAGGTCCAAAATATTTGGGACGATTCACTGAAATCAGGTGGGGATTTATTGCTTCGATTGTGACAATATTTCCCGTTGCGTTTGGAAAGTAATTCACCTTGATCAGTAATAATATAGACAAGCGAACAGTTTTGCGCCACTCCCCCGCTCAGTCAGTCAGTCAGTGACTTTTCTCTTCGGGATTGAAGGCTCACCTCCCCTGGGGAAGAGCTGAGCCTCCTGTTTCCATGACGCCAACCGCAGGTCGTTGGGTGGGGGGGGGTAGTTCGAGGGTCAGAGGTCAAATGGCAGGTCACGTGCCAGCTTGCCAACATGGCGGCGCCTGAGCCTTAGGAGGAACCGTCGGCTGCTGCTATCTCCGCGATTTCACTGCCGCCAACAGCTGAAAAATCATGCACGAGGGTAGCAAAACGAAGAACATGTTTTTGACTCGAGCGCTTGAGAAGATCCTCGCTGATAAAGACGTAAGGAAAACTCACCATTCCCAGCTCCGCAAAGCCTGTGAGGTGGCTCTGGGTGAGTTTCCTGGTTTGGTTGTGAGAGAGGAGAGACTTCTGAGGGTGAAAATTGAGCCTCGAAATCTGCTAAACTGCCGTAGTATACTTGACTCAGGCACGGATTTGACTGGCATTAACCTCAACTCCAGGGCGGCAGAACTGTCTGTAACTTAACCAGGCTAAGGCCTTCCACTGGCTTGTTTGAGAATTTCCCCTTGTACTTCCGCGATTAAACCGTATTGGTTGACATCCAATTTAGATATCAGCTTGGAAAGTTGCCAGCATGAGTGAGCGATATAAGATGTTGTAACTGATCGAATCGGATTAATTGTAATCTTTTCTGACGTTTAAAACATTGGCGGTATTTGGCGTGAGTCCCTTTCATGCTCAGGTTTTGACCCATGTTGATTAGTACAAATTGAAAGTCGAAATAGGGTTTTTAAAGTTGATAACTTATAAAAAGTGGATGCTTGAGAAATTAGTTAACTTGTTGCTGCCTGGTAAATGTTGTTGGCTTTGAAATTACAAGATTGGTTATGACTCTGGTGTACCTGACCAGTCTAGAAAGTAAACATTCAACAAATGCCTCTTCCTTCACTCATTTATGTATTTCTGATGCAAAATGCCCCATGCCACCTCCATAAATTCGCACCCTTGGTAATCTGTTCAATGTGTTCACATTTTGTAAATTTGTGTTATCACAGTTAGTGACAGTAATTAACAAATTCCTGTTTTTAAATTTGTAGTTGAAGTGAAATTGTGTGTAATTTACCCAGGATGTAAACTTCCAATTGAAAACTGGGAAGATGTGTTGTATATCAGTTGTTCAAGTTACTCAACCTAACAGTAGATATTGTGAGGTTATTTTGGTGAAATTTGTGTATCTTAAAAGTTAATAAAAGACTGAATCTCCTGTGTTTCAAAGACAGAAAGTATTGTACAAACCTGTAAATGAACTGTGGTATGATGTGACACATTTTGTTGTAGATAAGGTTTAATCTTTAATTTCTCAGCAACATATTAAAAAGTTGCAGATGGTACCAACTGGACCTTGATACATTATGTCTTAAAAGAAAGTGTCTTCTATGATCATAGTGTCCGAAAGTGTTTCGCAACCAATAAATACTTTTGATGTGTCGTCACTGCTTAAATATAGGAAAATATGGGAGTTAGTTCACACAATCTGTTGTCCAAGAAAACTGCCATGAGTTGATGTCAGCAACAAAAACTAATATCGACACTGTGCCTTTTACTATCCTTACATAGCTTAATATTAAATGAAGATTTCTACCTCCACCACTCTTTGTGGTGCGGCACGGTGGCACAGTGGTTAGCACTGTTGCCTCAGCGCCTGAGACCTGGGTTCAATTCCTGCCTCAGGCGACTGACTGTATGGAGTTTGCACATTCTCCCCGTGTCTGCGTGGGTTACCTCCGGGTGCTCCGGTTTCCTCCCACAGTCCAAAGATGTGCAGGTCAGGTGAATTGGCCATGCTCAATTGTCCGTAGTGTTAGGTAAGGAGTAAATGTAGGGGTATGGGTGGGTTGCACTTCGGCGGGTCGGTGTGGACTTGTTGGGCCGAAGGGCCTGTTTCCACACTGTAATGTAATCTAATCACTCTTGCAGGTAGTGAGTTCCAGATTCCCACCATTCTCTGGGTGAAAAAACATTTCCTTGTATCCCCTCTAAACCACCTGCCCTTAAGCTTAAATCTATGTCAGTGATTCCTCCACCAAGGGGAAAAGTGCCTTCCTGTCTATCCTGTCTATGTCCCTCAGTTTTTGCATCTCAATCATGTGCTCCTTCAGCCTCCTTTGGTCAAATGAAAACACCCCAGTCTATTCAACTTCTTCATAACTAAAACTCTCCGTCCCAAGCAACCTTGTGCTACATCTTCTTCTCTCCACCCTCTCTGGTGCAATCGCACCTCCTATAATGTGAATTCTAGAACTGCTCACAATACTCTTGCTGTGGCCTAATTAACATTTTATACAGTTCTAGCATAACCTTTGTGCTGTTAAACTCGGTAGGTATCCCCTATGCCTTTGCAACTACGCTATCTACCCATCCTGTGACCGTGAGTTTTTTTTTTATAACAGTTGAAGACTGGAATTTGAAGTGCTAGGGACCTCGGGAGGAAACTGAGATGATCGACATTTCTGGCTGAAGCTGAATGCAGATCCTTCAGCCTGTTTCAGTTTTTAAGTCTTATACAGAAGTTTCACCAAGTTGGCACCTCAGTTTCAAGCATGTCTGGTACTGCTCCTAACGTGCTGCCATGCACTCCTCATTGAACCAGTGTGGTCTTCTAGCTTGGTGTTAATAGTAGAGGAAGTGGCATGGTGGACAATAAGGTTACAGATTTTGATTGAATGCAAATCTGCTGCTAGCTCTCAATAGGAGATCCAGTTTTGACCTGGTGGAAATACTCAGAATCTTTCTCATTTGGGAGAGTGATAGAATGTACTCAAGCGTAAGACAGGATTTTATCTCCACAAGGACTGTGCATTGGTCACTTCTACCAGCACTGTCATGGACTGGTGCATCTCAAATAGATAGATTGGACCAAGTACATTTTCCCATTGTATTGGTTCTCTCGCCACCAATGGCAGACCCACTGTAGCAGGTTTGCTCTTCAGGACAGGGGAAGGTAAGTTAGTAGCAGTGTTATTAATTCACTCTGATTCACATTGATGTTCACCAACCATAAGATATTTTTGCAAGTAATGATTAACATGGAGGAGTGAACAGCTGGCAGAGCACGAGGGGCTTCCTGAAGAAACTTGAATTGAAACTTGAAGAAATTGCCTGAAACTTCGATTCCCCTGCTCCTTGAATGCTGCCTGACCTGCTGCACTTTTCCATCAACCCCTTTTTTCAGCTCTGATCTCCAGCATCTGCAGTCCTCACTTTTTCCTTGAGCACAAGAGGGGGCAATCAGCAAGACTCTTCTTGCTCCTATTTGATCTGATGCCACAAGATTTCATGTAGTGCAGATGACTTCCGTAGTCACCACTCCCTTGCTGGACACAGGGGTGTACAACATTGTTACTATTATGGAGACCTTGTTGATGGAGGACTCCAGGGCAGGGCCAGGATATAAAAAGTTCAGGTGAGACTGGAAAGGTGTGCAAAAAAAATTGATGTTGCAATATTGGTCATTGCTGTAATAAGAAATGTCAATATCTTGGGCTCCTCAGCTGGGGCCATATTGGTGGAACTTAAAAATAAAAACGGGGTGATCATAATGTATTATAGACTGCCAAAACGTCAAGGAGAGATATAAGAGCTACTATATAAGTAAATTTCAGAGAACTGCAAAAAAAGTGTAATTTATAGGGGATTTCACTTTCCCAATAATTATAAGGATAAACAAATTGAGGCTTACAGGGGATGGGATTCTTGAAATGTATCCAGGAAAGCTCTTTAAGCCTGCACGTAGAAAATTTTGCAAGTGAGGGTATGGTGATAACATTAGAGAACAAAATTGGGCAACTGGTTTAAATGCCACTGGGGAAGAATTTCAGTGGGCAGCACGGTGGCACAGTGGTTAGCACTGCTGCCTCACAGCGCCAGAGACTCGGGTTCAATTCCCGCCTCAGGCGACTCACTGTGTGGAGTTTGCACGTTCTCCCCGTGTCTGCGTGGGTTTCCTCCGGGTGCTCCGGTTTCCTCCCACAGTCCAAAGATGTGCAGGTCAGGTGAATTGGCCATGCTAAATTGCCCGTAGTGTTAGGTAAGGGGTACATGTAGGGGTATGGGTGGGTTGCGCTTCGGCGGGGCGGTGTGGACTTGTTGGGCCGAAGGGCCTGTTTCCATACTGTAAGTAATCTAATCTAATCTTATATCAAACCATTTATTTTATACCTGCAGATTCTTGACTTTCTCCAACAGAGAATGTTCAAAGAAAATCAAATAGTGCTAGGACTCCTGAATTTATTTTTTTGTCAATTTCAGCTTGTGTTGCTTGGCTTACAATCAATAATTTAGTTTGAAGTAATGTTCTGGATTAATCTTTGTATCAATTGTTATCTTGTTTGGATCTGTGACCTCTACTTTTAAGACTAAATAGCAAAATAGGAAAAGTTGCTTTTCCCAGCCCTTTGTTGCTAGGGAACAATATTTTGGTGGGTTTTTTTGTGCCAAGATTAAAATGTCTAGCTTCCTTTATTGATAAGAATCTGTTGCTCTTAGGTTAGGCACATACTTATTGGAGTTTAGGATAATGAAAGATGGTTGAATTGAAACATAAGACTATGAAGTGGCTTGGCATATCGATGCTGAGACATGTTTCTACTCATGAAGGAATCCAGAACAGGTGGCACAGTTTCAGAAAAATGATGTATCCCATTTTGAAATGGAGACAATGAGGATTTTCTTCTCTTCAGAATTATCTATGGCGAGCGAGTTGTGGAGTCTGTCATTTAATATATTGTTTATGGACCAGGCTGGACCCCCTCAAAACATTTCAAGAAAGTAGCCCAGATCCTAACTTTGCTCGTTGTTTTAAGCAGGTGTAAGTGGATATTCCAGGAGTGGTGCAGCTGGCCAAACCACTTTGTTTGAAACAAAATGGAATTTATTTGCAAGATTACTGAATTCAACACAAACAAAAGAGAACAGAATATAGAATAACTTTCACCCATCCAAAAAACTGAACAGACTATCCCAACTTAACGACTACAAATTCCTGCAACAATCCCCATGAGCACCCCTTGGCACAAAAAGTAAAATCAAACACAGAATCTTACAGAAGAAGTGTCAGAGAGAGAGAGATGGCAGAGACATTCAGCATGGAACACCTTCTTCCATGTAGCTGTTTCTTTGACCAGCAGCCTCAAACTAACTGACCTGCTTGCTCTGAACAGCCAGACTGCTAAAATGCAAACCTTGGGAGAAAGTGAGGATTGCAGATACTGGAGATCAGAGACGAAAAGTGTGATACTGGGAAAGCACAGTGAGTCGGGCAGCATCTTCCTGATAAAGGGCTTATGCCCAAAACATTGACTCTCCTGTTCCTCGGATGCTGCCTGCCCTGTGCTTTTCCAGCACCACACTTTTAAAACCCAAACCAGAGTAAAGCTGTGTTGGGAAAACTGGCCACTCCCCTCTCATTGTACAAGTTTTTTTTAAACTTAAAAGCTTCCCCAAATAGATCAAACCAGACATTTCAGAGCCTGTGTCTTTTGAACAAGAGGGCAGCCAAAATTTCTGGGAAATGTGCAGATGTGTACAGTTGAGGCCATGCTTTTATTAAACAGGGTAGCGGTTCTGGGGGAGTATGGCCTGTAGTTATCTTATTTGTTTTATTTTCTGCATTTTTTCCATCACCTTTTCCCAACCTGTGGTGATATGTTCTGAAGATTTTCAACGACAGTACAAGATGATCCCTCTTTTCAGTATAAAATGCAGTTTAAAACAGCAAGTGATTGATGGATCTGAAGAGTTGATCAGTTTTTTGAATCCTATCTATATGTAAAGTTAGCTGAATGTGGAAGACTCCGGGAAAACAATAAAGCACATTAACAAAATAAAATTCAGTTGTTCCTGAACAAAAAGGAAGTACAAGCAGCAATAAGAATGAAGTAAGTAACAGATGCACAAAAATGAACTGAATCCCAAAGGGAGTAGTGTTGACAGAAGTTAATGAAAGAAGTAAAGTAACCAATGTAATCAAATACATAAGAATAGTGGCAATGCAGAGAAGAGTTTCTGCTGAAACCTGTTGATTTTTGTCCCTTAAACTAGATGTCTCTGGGAGAGAGTCTTCTAAATCCTTCCAGCTTAATAATGTCTTACCTATAACTTTAGCGACAGAGTAATTGTTTGATCCTTAGTTATGATTTGCACTCAGTGAAAAAATTTACTTTTGCAATGGGGTAGAAAAACCCTCATTTTCTGGTGTTTTAATGGGCATCTGTCATTTAGGTTGCATAAACATTTGTGCATTTGGGCACCTAATCTCGCAGCAAGGTATTAGCGTAAGGAAGTTCTAAAGAGCAAAGCAAATAAGCCAGCAACTTGATGGTCTTTATATTTCAGTTGCTTATGTGCAAATGTGGAAATAATTGTCCATTCCTTTTTATAACAAAGAGCATTCTTATTCCTGTTGCAAAATATTAGCCAAAATGTTTTTATCATTTTGTCTCCACTTGGTGGAATTTGCTCAGTCACATGGCATTTATCTTGTTTTCCTTTAAAATTAAAGTAAGAAATTGGTTGAGAGTTTATAGCACATTCATAAAAGAACCTCAGAAGTTGATTTATACAAAGTTAAATTTCAAACCAGTTAAAAGTCAAAAATTTGGCTTTTAGTGAGGAAGTATTCAAAAGAGGTTATGGGATGACTACAGTATTTTCTGGTAATTCCCACTATAATTGAGTAGTATAAAGGGAAACATATTTTCATATTTGTAATTGTTTGATCTTTAATTATGATTCCCAGTCAGTGAAAAATTCTACTTTTGCAATGGGGTGGAATATTTGTAATGAGAAGATCTGATTGTTCGAAAGCAAAATTAAAATGTTGGATGTATGATTAAAAATACCCAAAGGGCACATTTTAAGTAGAGAACTGGATTGTGTGTTGGATGATATTTTAGGAATTCTTAATTTATGAATCAAGGTGGCTGATATGTTTTCTTCATTTGGATCTTTATTTTGCCATACCATGTGATTGTGTGGCTGAGTGAAAAGGGCTTAATGCAGGTGGATTTCACTGAAAAGCAGCTCAGAAACAACAACAAACAGATCTAAAAATGAGATCCATTTCTTGTGCAGCAAAATGGGTCCAAACTTCCACAACCATAGCTATACTGAAGCTTTGTGTGTCTTGTCACATTTCATGTTGACATTTACTTTATTCACTTATGGGGTGTGGGTATCACAGGTAAAGTCAGCATTTATTGCCCAACCCTAAATGCTGTTGAGCTGAATTGCTTGCAAGACCACCTCGAGAGTAGGTAAGAGTCAACCATACTGCTCTGGGTCTGGAGTTACCTGTAGACCAGACCAAGCAAGGATGGCAGATTTTCTTCCCTAAAAGAAATGAAGATGCTAAAAGCCATTAGATGTGATTGCATGGACATTGTTAGGCTAGCTTTTTGATTCCAGAAATTAGGATTTCACCATCTGCTTTGATGGGATTCAAAGGTAAATCCCCAGAGCATTAGTCTGGGGTTCTGAGCTACAAGTCCAGTGTAATTACCATTGTGCCACTGCTGCCCCCCCAAAGAAATGTTGGTAATTAAACAACAGAAGAAGGTTCCACAAATTTTTCCATCTGAATTATGGCAGCAGAGCCCAAGATGCTGTGTCTAAAAGACAAGCCTGAAATATTGGAGACGGTCTACAGTGAGAAGAGTTAAGTTAGCAATCCATTTCAACCTCTTCCTGCAGCTTCCACTATCACAAATGCCAGTCTTCAGCTAATTTGTTTCACTTCATGTGATGCCAATAGGAATCACAGGATAGGGAGGCTTTAATTTTTGGCTGGGGTCATACCTAGCCCAAAGCAATGTAATTGCAGTCTTTCAGGGTTAATCATCTCCTCTTCAGATATCATTGCAGGATTTCCTTTCGATGTTGATCTAGGACACTAATCTTGAGCTGCTGCATAAATTTGCCTTCAATCTGATGTAAGGTCAAATGTAGAGATGTTTGTTGATGGTTATAATGTTCGTACCAATCGCAGCAACTCCTCAGATAGTGAAGTAGTCTTTACCTGCATGCAGCAGATCTGAACAACATTGTGCTGATAAGTGGTAACTAACATTAATGCCACATGTGCCAGATGATAACCTACTCTTAAAAAGAAAATCAAATTCCCTCTGTAATATGCTATAACAT
Source organism: Chiloscyllium plagiosum (assembly GCF_004010195.1). Lineage (NCBI taxonomy): Eukaryota > Metazoa > Chordata > Chondrichthyes > Orectolobiformes > Hemiscylliidae > Chiloscyllium > Chiloscyllium plagiosum. The sequence goes on from NC_057729.1 coordinate 28,205,497, forward strand.
CGCTATCACTGAATCTTCCATTGTCGGAGATCACCACTGAGGAAAATTTGATTGGACCAGCCAAGTCAATAATGTGCTGACAAGAACAAACCAGAGGCTGGTAATTCTGCAGCATGCTACTTATCTGCTAACTCTCCAAAAGTTGGCCCAAATACAAAGCTAAAGTGAGTAGTGGAACTGAAAACTGTGTCTGGAGCAGTGCAGCAACTGTCAACATTGTGAAGCTCAAAACCACCTGAGATAAAACAACCCACTTAATTGGCCCACCATCCGTTAGCTTAAACATTTACTCTTCCATCACTGACGCATTGTAGCTTGTGTATGCTGCACACAAGATATTATGTAGCAACTTGCCAAGAATTCTTTGACAACAGCTATCAAACTTGTGAACAGTATTGTCTTGGGGAAGAAGGGCAGTAGCCATTTTGGAACACTGCCACCCATAAACTTCTCTTCAAGGCACATGCCATCACTTTGACTGGTGTTACTACTCTTTTATCATAACAGAAAAGATAGGAATGTGGCGTTGAGCATCATCGGATCAGCAATGATTTCAAATTAAATGGTGGATCAGACTTGAGAGGCTGAATGGCCAAATTCATTTCTGTCTCTTGTCTTTGGTATTCCACCTGATCCTGCTCTTGTCTCTGCTTCCTTAAGTACAAGGCACAGACTTAAAAGGATATGATATCAACCTGTATTTTAGGAATCCACTGGCAGATTGGACTGAACTAAATAAAACTTGATTGTTCTGTTCTCATTTGCCAGAACTGCTCTCTGTTTTACTTGCTATGCAGAGATAACCCCCAGCTTCTTTTCTGTTTGAACCATGCTGAAGAATCGTATCAAACTGTTAATTCTTTCCTCTCCATAGGTCCTACTAGACTTATTGCGTTTCTCAAGCACTTTGTTTTTATTTCAGACTTCCAGCATCTACTGTAATTTACTTCTGTCTTAATTTTAAAATTCTCTTTCTTGTTTCCAAGTTCCTCCTTGATCTTGCCCCTAATCTCCCATATGCCTACTTTTTGAGGTATCCGCACTTAGTTAATTATTACCTTTTTGAGTAGCCCCAATTTTATTGTTCTTATTTGTTTATTGGATGTGGATGTTCCATGAGGGAATTCGGGAGTTGGCTGCACTTTTTTGGATCTGGAGTCAGTTAAAAAGTTGAGACCTTGTAAGTGTAACAAATTTCCATTCTCAAAAGCAATTCGTGAACCAGATTGACATAAAGCTATTAACAGAAGTTTCATGGTCATTGTATTTGAGGTTAGCTTTGAATTGCAGGTTTTAAATTTCAAATAGTGCCTTGGTGGATTAGTACCCAAACCCCTACAGCCAATGCATTACTAGGCCAGTGACATTACCACTGTAGCACAATCAGTGACCATGTTTTCACTTGCTTCAGCCCTAAGTTCTGGGGTTCTCTTTCTACACATTTGTTCCTTTAAGACATTTCTTTATAGCTACCACTTTTGGCTATATTTATGGCCATCTATTTTATTATTAGCTAATGTGGCTCACTGTCTTGGTTCTATAATGTTCGTCTGGAGCTTTGTGTTAAAAAATGCGATATAGCTAAACTTGTTTCTTTAAATTCTATATAGCATGTCCACAACTAATAACATATCATGAGTGATAAGGAATCTAGTTTGTCATTTTGTCTGCTAGTTTATGAAGTGATAGCTAATGTTACTGCTCCATAGGCCTGAAAAAGTATATCTGAGTACTATTAGTCCATAGCATGGACAGCAAAGTTACCAATGAGTGGGGTTATGATAATCACAAAATACATTAGTTCCATTGTCAGAACTGCGTGGGGATGTTGTAATTGAATTTTTTTTTTGTTGCTGGATTATAATAGCTGCTCGTCAGATGCAACACATTGGATTCCATGATTTTGTTTTACTTCAACAATGATGTTTGTTACATAGATGCATCTTCTGTTATAGTTGTACTAGTTTTGTAGGGTAACTGTTCAGTTCAGAACTTTGACAAATTAGACTAATATATTTATTTTTAGTGTCAATGAGGATTTGTTGGGAAGTCTTGTACAAGGATTGAGCAGTGCAGTTTTCACACCTTTGCAGAAATAAATACTGTTGAAAAGTTTGTTTTTTTAAAATTGCAACTCCCTTTATCCAAGAAGTCTCAATAGTCAGACCAAGATTTGAGAGAGATCCGATGTCTACAACCAGAAATGTTTCTGAGGTTCTTCACAAGCCAGACTTTTCAGTTGAGTTTAAAAGTTTGTTCATGTTTTAGGTTTTTCAATACTTGACTTATTTATCCCATCATGTCCATAGAGAAATCAATTATTGCAGTTGGCATGTCAAGTTACTGTGATTTTATATCCAGATGGAATATACAATCATGAGTATTGTACTGAGGAACAAGAATGTCATATTCAAACCTGCTGTACACCATGATTATATAGAAAAAAGAGGGTGAATATACTTGTCCATCAAGCTATACACAAGTCTTCATTGTATGCATTTGACCCAACAACATCCAGCTGGTTTGAATTTAATGTTCTTCTTCAGTACAACACTCATGATTGTACCTGGCCTCCTTTAGTACAGTCATAGCGATTTACAGCAAGAAAATAGACCCTTTGACCCAACTTGTCCATGTCGACCAGATATCCCAACCTAATCTAGTTCCGTTTGCCAGCCTATATCCCTCTAAAACACTTCCTATTCATATACCCATCCAGTTGCCTTTTAAATGTTGCAATTGTAGCAGCCTCCACCACTTCCTCCGGCAGCTCATTCCATACAAGCACTGCCCTCTGCATGAATAAGTTCCCCCATAGGTCTCTTTGGTATCTTTCCCCTCTCACCCTAAACCTATGCCCTCTAGCTCTGGACTCCCCATTCCAGGGAAGAGCCTTTGTATTTTTATCCTATCCATGCTGCTCATGATTTTATAAACCTCTATAAGGTCACCCCTCAGCCTCCGACGCTCCAGGGAAAACAGCCCCAGCCTGTTCAGCCTCTCCGTATAGCTCAAATCCTCCAACCCTGGCAACGTCTTCTCTGAACCCTTTCAAGTTTCACAATATCCTTCCGATAGGAAGGAGACCAGGATTGCATGCAATATTCCAAAAGTGGCCCAAATCCTGTACAGCTGCAACATGACCTCCCAACTCCTGTACTCAATACAGGAAAGCATACCAAACACCATCTTCACTGTCCTATCTACCAGTGACTCCACTTTCAAGGAGCTGTGAACCCTCACCAAGGTCTCTTTCTTCTGCAACACTCCCTAGGACCTTACCATTAAGTGTACAAGTCCTGCTCTTATTTGCTTTCCCAAGACGCAGCACCTCTCATTCATTTATCTAAATTAAACTCCATCTGCCACTCCTCAGCCCATTGGCCCATCTGATTAAGATCCCATTGTGTTTGGAGACAACCTTCTTCGCTGTCCACTACACCTCCAATTTTGGTGTCACCTGCAAACTTTCTAACTATGCCTCTTGTGTTCGCATACAAATCATTTTTGTAAATGATGAAACATAGTGGACCCAGCACCAATCCTTGTGGTACTCCACTGGTCACAGGCCTCCAGTCTGAAAAGCAACCATCCACCATCACCCTCTGTCTTCTACCTTTTTGAGCCAGTTCTGTATCCAAATGGCTAGTTCTTCCTGTATTCCATGAGATCTAACCTTGCTAACCAGTCTTCTATGGGGAACCTTGTCGAACGCCTTCCTGAATTCCAGGTAGATCCTGTTGCAGCACAACTATGAGCAGGTGTAATGTGTGCAAGAATAAAATGAAGGATGTGCACTGCTATCTCCATCCCTTAAAATCAGGCCATAAAAAGTGTTCATAACATTAATTTGCTTTTTGATTCTGTGATTAAAAGTTGGAGGTAACTTAATATATGAGAAATTAAACAAAATATTCTCATTCACAGATGTAGAAATGTTGGTATATTTTGGCACGTGTAAAATTTACTGAATACCCAGTCCATTCATGCCTTAACCTATCAAAACTATTAACACAACCAGAATTAGTCCAGTGTTTCAGTATGAACTCTGTTTTATATGCCTTGGCATTCTGTGTATAGAAATATATAGAAACTAGGCCAAATGAGAACATGAGCCCATGAAAAGTTATCTCATGGTGAAAGGTCAAAAACGTTTTGTAGAGAGACATTATATATTGGATTAACATGGATTATAGGCTGAAATGAACTAATGCATTAATTTGAGAAGGACCATGAACAATATCTATGAACAATGAATTTCAGATTTGATATAATTTGGTTAACTAATGCTATTGCATTTTTTTTTAGTATTTTAGTAATCCATTTATAAATGTAAGAATGTACTTCCAAACTACTTTGCAATGCAACTTAAGTTACATGATCTGAGGCATCATCAAGGACAAAACTGCACAAAAGTAGCATGGTGACTTTCCATGTTGTTAGAATGTTTTGTGTGAAGACTATCACACTTCCTATTCAAATACAGTTCAACACTTGATGTTGACTGGTGTAGACTACCTGGTGTTGGTTTTCCAATTTTAGAATTTGCTCACAAAAGAAGGAAGTGTTTTTGTATAGCTATTTGTATATCCCCAAGCTTGAGGAATTTAGCAGAATTCATTTGAGGGCAAAGGAGTAGATGGGTAAGAAAGGATTAATTGTGAGGGGATAAAGCCGATTGCTGAAGGTTTGACATTGTGCATTTTGCCATACATTGCTTGAAGGTGTCACATTCCTGTAGCCTTGGGTTTTGTTCAGCTCTGTTTTATGTTTTCGTGAAATTTGGACTTGATGGTCAGAACTTCTACGTGGCATGATATGGCTAGCTTGCAGTGTAATGACTTTTTAAACTGATATGAAAGGTTGCAGAAACTTGTTTTGTGCTGGATATAATTTGCACTTGAAATTCTTCTGTTTCTGTGGTAATTTGGCTGATTTAGGTGCATAGAGCTGTGTAGTCCAGATAACCACAGCAGAAACTCCAAAGGTGTTGAATTTAAACGCAAATAAATAAATGAAATTGAACTAATGAGCTGATGTGGAGGAAAGTATTGGTGCAGGCATGTTGCCTGACTGCTGTTTTGCTGTTGCAACATGCTGACTTAATCTGAAGTCCTTGAACTTCTCATATTTTCAAAAAAACATTGTCAATGTTACTGTTCTGTATGTTTAGCAACCCAATGAACTATTATAATAACTTTCTCTGCTTTTGGCGGTTTTCGGCTAACATAATCACACCAACAATTCCAACTTGACGTTAATGTTAATTTCTATAGTTGTTGCCTAGACGTGATCGTGCTCAACTAGTTGCTCTTGAAGGCACTAATGTGCTCTTACTGCTTTGTTGAAACCCTTCAGAGACATGCCACTGCCTCACTTTAAATGTTTGCCACTGTTTGCGTCAGTGCTCCTTAAATATCCGAACTATAAAATGATCCTTTCACAGTTATGCATTAGAGATTTTATATGGCAGTTTATATGCAGTGAGTGGAAATTTTTGGATTTAGCACAAATCATAAAAACATGTAATGTTGACAACCCTGCCTTCTCCAAACGCGAACTGCTGTATTTTGTTTTTCCCCAAGAATCTTGTTCCTCTGGAGTCAGAACAATTCTGTGGTGCTGATTTTTGTTGTCATTTCAGTTTAAAAATGTAGATTTTGATGTTGTAATATATCTCTCGACTAGTCATAATAACTGAGCTGCTTATTCCTGTTTCTCTCTGACCCGAATGTTGTGCCGCTGCCAGATTCCTAGGTATTCTGCTAAAATGTCAGGCTACACATGATGGCTTCCACCAAAGATTCTCCATTTCCATCATTTTGGTTTTTGGCACCATCACCTTTCTGTCCTGATCAAGCCTTGCTGCAACAATGTTTTGCATGTTTAAATACAATGTGATCAGACTTAGCTGTTTGTCTCCTGTGATCTGGCATTGTCCTGTCACAGTCCACATAAATAATGGCCACCTGATCAAGAGATTGAGCAGTGTCTTTGCACTTGTATCCCTGCTGGTAGTTATCGTTTTGAAGGATTGGCAAATGGAGCTGTCTGCACTTACAACAGCTTGATGAAGCATCAAATAGATTTGCCATCCATTTTTTGGTCTTGTGACTATGATGGTTATTACAATGCAGGCTTTGTCCTGTTCTTGTTTTCAGTGGTGAAGACTCAAAAATACAATTTACAAGGATGATATTTAAATTTTAAAGCTGTACAGCCTAAATCCGTACAAGAAACAGAGCTAAATAAAAAAAACTTTGTTTCTGTGCTGAATAACTCATCCTGAATAACACGCAAAATGGTATAACTGTTCCTTAACTGCTTCTGTTGAGTTTGTCTTTATCAAGTCGAGCTTTAATTTTAAATTGTGACAATATGAAAATCATTAGAAATGGATGAATTTAAATTTTCTAATTTATGCCATTTGTTTGTAGATGGAGAATGTTTAATTATATTACTAATCTGAACCTAAACCACACTGAAGTCAACTATTCTTCAAAGTGATCAGTGCGTTTTTGGTAACTGGTCTAACTGAAAGTGGCCTGAAGGACGAAGATGTTTTGCATTGCTGCTGAGTTGCTCGGAATAAAACTAACATCTAATTGGAGTTTATACAAAGGAGTGACAGTTGAACATAGAAATATGGAGAGTTTACAGCAGTGAAAGAATCATTTGACCCGTGGTATCGGTGCTGGGCATGTTTTATGGAAGCTTTTACAGTGCTACTTTTCTTGTAAATTTGTTGGAAGCACAGCAATATTGAAGTCCTTGTATCACCTATCTGAGAATACTAATTCTGAATTATTTTTCTCTTCAACAGAAGAAATAAAAGCTGAAATAGAAAAACAAAGGTAGGAGAAACTGTTTCTATTACTTCTGAAAGTTTGAATATTTTAACTTTGGTATGACCCAGATTTTGCAGCAGTATGCAGCAGTCTTCTCTCTGAAAAATATACAAAACATTTGTGAAATAACTCCTTCAAAGGCCAGTATCCCATCACCAAATTACCTTTTACTTAGACATGTGTATTACATGACACTGATGCAGCCAACTCTAAGTTGGCTCCTACACTGACCAGAACCCCTGACATTCCTGTTTATATTTTTTTAAAACAAAAAAAATCCAAAAAGTCCACCTGAAGCAAGGGGGAGAGAAAAAAGAAAACACTTGCCACCCGCCCACCACCCACCACCACCCCTAGGTAGGTAACCCAACAGCAGTTAATAACGCACTGACTCTGTGGTCTAGACAGCACAGAGGTCAGTGTCCTCCCTAACACAAAATGGAGAGTCCTTCACCACTGATCCAGCTCTAAGAATGCACAGAATGTCTGATACTTCTGTTCTTTTTTTCTTTTTTCTTTCCCCACACTTCCGCCAAAAAGCAGTAGTGCTTATTTTTACACTCCTGTTTATATCAGTCAGCTCGGACTCTGTGGGGCTGTTAATCTGATTGATTCATTCAATCAGGGAATTGTATTCCATGAGGTCCACCCAGATCTTGGTCCAATCACTACAATTACCTTTTGTATAATTTCATTTGGGACAGACAGAATATTTGAAATACATACTAAAATATGTTACATTTTGTCCAGTTGAAGATGCAATAAAGTCTGTGGTAAGGTATATTTAAATTTCAACAGATCTATGTAAATAAGAAGAACATGATGAATCCTTTGCATGTGTTGTAAGAAAGTTTTTGGGTTTTGTTTGTTTCTAATAATGTTAGTTCCCAGTTAATTGATTTCCAAGCTATTGTTTTACTATTTTGCAGAGTTGTTGGAAAACTGATCTGATTGCAAATATTCTTTGAAAATGTCGATGTTATTCAACCATTTCTTTCAACTGCTCCCCTTTCTGTAGGGCTGGAGATAAAAATGTCTCATCAATGCCAAAGGCAAACTTCATTGAAGCTGATAAATACTTTCTTCCATTTGAGTTGGCCTGCCAATCAAAGTCCCCTCGAATCATCAGTACATCTTTAGACTGCTTGCAGGTGTGTAAAATTGCATATCAAAGCATACTGCTTAGTGTTGCAAAAAAATACTGACCAGCTGATCTACTCTTGGTCGACCTGAGCATCTTTATTCCTTCCCTTTCTTCTGGCCATTATTTATTTGAACTTATCGATATTCTTTCACAAAAAAAGGCACCAATTGTATGCTGCTTTATAATGTAAGATGTGCAATTAGTACACTATTGTCTGGCAATGATTAGTTAAATCAGCCTCCTGTAGATTATATTGGATTAGTTCAGTTTTGTTTGTCTTCCCTTTGTAAGACCTGAAATTGCATTTGGGATTCAATCTATTATGCGAACAGTCGGAATACGTTTCAATAGTTTGATAATCTATCAAAAATGTTATTTAAATTGAATTCAGCAGTGGGTTAATATCAGGAAGAGGATTTTTAAAAAAGTGTATCTTTTCAACCCTGAATACAATCATTTGAATAAGTTTATTCCATCAAAGTTGTCGGTGATCTTTTGAAAAGTATTTGAAGCATATAGAAAGTGGAAAATATTTCTCAATGTCTATGCAACTGTTTCAGTTGCATAGACATTATGTACAGCTGTTGTGGGGAAATGAATGCTATTTCAATGTGCAAGTGTTAAGTATTTTTACTGAAGGATTGTAAAAAGTTTTAGTAGTCTGAAATACAAATCCATAAGTAGTCTTAATGGCAATGAGTTTTTAATGTTTAATAATAGTTCTCTAAAATTTCAAATAAATTAATCAATTTTATACTGGAAGAAAGTTTTGACTAATTCAATATGTTGAGATAATTTATTTTGAAATGGAGTACTTCCATGAAAAATGTAATCAGCTGTAAATGTTGCCTACCATGTTGACTGTATATGTGAAATCCAAGTTAACTAATGTCTTTGAGAAACTGAATACTGTGGATGTTTCAATGTTATGTTTTCGAATACAGTATTGACTCATAGCATCATCTTGTTACACTGAGAAGCTATCTGCATCAAATGCTCTGTGTAAGAAAGCTGTATTTTCAACAATTTGGTCCACAAATCTAATCCCACCAAGTCTGCCTTGCTCTCCTTCAAGACCTTTTATTCGACCTCATAGGTCAGATCAAACATGTGTTCACTCGGAATACCTCAATATTTTTGCTTAATACTAATTTAATTTATTACTTCTGCATGAAGTGTTTTGAGATGTTATTCACTGTTATTACATCTCCCTGATTGTCTCTGTTGCTCTCTGTCTTGTGACGTCATGCTGTCTTTCACCTTTTTTAAAGCACTAACTTAGTCATTTGTATGATGTGAAAGATACCTGGAACACAATAGGTGGTCTCGCCAGAGCTAAAGTTCAAGTTATTGCAGATATGCAAGAGAGGGAGCAGAACTTGAAAATGACTGACTGAGGCTGATCCACAGATCGGGAACTAAATGACAATAACACAAGTGTAACAGCACATGAAAATAACATCAGTCATCTAGCCATATAATGTTTGTTTGGAAACAGTTTGTAGTTACATTTGAAATCAGCAAATATGACCTCTTATGTCTGATTTGACATGAGGGGGTTTGGGTGTGACAGTTGTACAGTTACTGAAGCGACTCTGGGAGTAACTTGGAACACACTGCCTGAAAGGATCCTATGTTTAGAAGTATTTTCATGTCTACTTGGAAGACCATCGCCTGCAGTGCTTGGGGTCGTGTGCACAAAAGTGGGATTAGGCTTGGAAGCCTGTTGTCTTCTGATTTGGAAATTATGGTCTTCATTTACTATGAATTCAGTTATATGCTCATACTGAATCTTCATGGAATTACATAGTTTTATTAGTAGCTTTCCTTTCTGTTACCTGGACCGTGCCCTTTCCTCCTCCTCCTGTATTTTAGAGTATCCCTAGTGGTTTACGCAACACTTGGTGATTGGTAACTCATGACTTTTCACAAGTTTTATTTTCCTGTTTTAGGATCTAGTTCCTCGTCTGTAAATGTAATTTTCTTTGGTATATGCATCACTGACAACACTGATTAAAAGTTTCTTTAGATTATTAAACTGGGATTCAAACAAAGATGCATCAATATTTCTGCTGAAAATAATGAGGGAAAGTTGAAATTCAAGTACTTAGAGATCTGTAAGACAGTAAACAGAATCCAAAAATGACCGAGGCCAATCATTAAATCAGGAGCTATGTGACAGTAACATACATGGATCTGCGCGTGAAAATGACATCGGTTTTGGATGCAATTTTGTTTCCCACTGTGTTGACACATGATGAAACATGATTCACCAACTATGTTCACTAAAATGTGAACTTCTGTCTTTCATAGAAACTGATAGCATATGGGCATATCACAGGTAATGCCCCAGAAAGTTCAACTGGAAAGAGACTGATCGATAGAATTATTGAAACCATTTGTGGATGTTTTCAAGGAACTCAGACAGATGAAGGTGTTCAGCTTCAGATAATTAAGGTGTGTCTGATATTTCAACCGATTAACTCCTCATTGGCTGACACAGTGCAATTCTCAGTTGACAATGTTGTTAATACCTAGTAATTTCAAAAAATGTCGAGCTGAAATGTTCTTAACAAGGGCCACAGACCTCATGGTATTTTTAAAATGCTGTTTGTAAGTGAATGGAAAGGGTTAAATTGGGACACAGAACCTTCAACTCTTTTGATTAGTAATGCAATAAATCTGAGCATTGCTCTAGTTTTGCATCATTAGATGCCTGAGTATATTCTGGAAATGTGAAGTTTCAAGTTACTGTTTGTGATAAGGACCAGTATATTTCCAAACTCTTAACAGTTTGAAATAGAGAACAGATATTTATTTATTCAGCCATGATGCAATGTTTTTTATAGACCCTCCATGGAAAACGGGTGAATGTGTGCTTCAGTCGGAAAATGACAAAGCTTCAAATAAAGTGAAATTAAACTGAGAGGGTTAGATAGTGCACTTTCTATAAAACAGACTTTTTTTCATTGCTTGTTTATCTGTTGCTATTGTTTTAGGCACTACTTACTGCTGTGACTTCAACTCATATTGAAATCCATGAAGGAACAATCTTACAGACTGTCCGGACCTGCTATAATATCTACCTAGCTAGTAAAAACCTAATTAATCAGACTACAGCAAAAGCTACTCTGACACAGATGCTTAATGTTATATTTACAAAGATGGAAAACCAAGTGGTATGTATTTAAGTTAAACATCATAAGTTTAGGGTCTGATGTTTTGTTTAAACTTGGCCATTCTGTTGCTGAAGGCAGCATACAATAGATATAGAGCAGAATATCCTTAACATTTTATACCAATAAAACATTGCAGAATCTGCTTCAAGTTCAGCATGACCTGTTTCCAGCAAGCTGAATCAGTCCTGCAAGCATCATTCTCGAAAGGATCAGGCTTAAAAATGGTTTACTCTTTTTTTTCTCCCCAGTGTTTCCCCAATTCACTTTCAAGTTGAATAATCCTCTGATGGAAATGAGAATGGGTGTTGTATTTGCCTCATTTTTATTGAATTGCTAACACAAAAACAGTCTTTGGCTTAGTAAGATAGAAAGGCAATTGGCCTATTCAAGTTGTCTCTGATATTAGCTTGTCAGAGGGAAGCTATAGCAACAATTAGAAACACAACAGCAATGCAAGCTTTTCATTGCACCAACTGGAGAGACGGTGTGAATTAACGAGAAGAAAACAAATTATCTAATGAAATTCACCACTTGGGATGCAATGCAACATCTTGCAAACATTCAGGGTATTGATTTCCGAAGTGCTGAAAGCTGCTCTTTTGTCCTATCAAACACTTCTAAAGTTTTATTTTTCTTTTTAATACAAATTGGCTTTTATGTATTATAAAGTTCTTTATTAGGATCAACCCTTATTAATTTTTAAGGAATACCATTGCAGCAGTAATTTTCCAGTTGTTGCACGACCTGTTCTGTTGACTTTATTTCTAGTTGTTTATTAGTCAGCCAGCAGTTAGTGATGTGCTTGAACTGCAACCTCCTCTGGAATATTTTCACTTGTTAATATAACTTGTCTTATGAACACTAACTAACTATGTATGGGAGTCATATAATATTATTAGTAATATGGAAGTGTGAAATTTGATGTTGGCTCTGATATAATTGCAAGTATGTTCAAATCCACTTTAAAGTGCTTTGAAGGATCAATTAGCCCTGGACAATTCATTTAAACTTGGAGTTGAACAAGTGTGTTCATAAACCATGCTCAGTCTCAAAGTGTTAATGGCTGTTGAAAGTACTCATCAAGTTTGGCTGTTGGACTATGAATTCATGTAATACAGACATTGTGCTACTTATAGTACCAAACCTGCAGTTTCTTTGTCCAAGCAAGATTTGTAATCCGCAATCAGTTTCAAATGTATAATTTTGTTAAAAATGTTTATCAAGACGATTTGAAGTTGCAAAATTCCAATATCATGAACCAAGTAATGATTGTGTGAAGTCAAACCAAAATTTTTAACATGAACTTTTGTTTTTAACCTCCATAACTTTGGATAAAAGTCACAACAACTTGAAATAGCTGCAGGCTGAAAAGCAGTGTTGGAAATTTGTTTGTATCTTGGGCTTCTAAGTAAAATTCTGCATTATCATAACAGCAGTATGCCTACAGTTGGGATTATAGGGGCACTGGGATCATAATTCATTACAATATAGTAATGACGGAGGAGGGAAGTGTATGTGCTATGGCTAAATTGGGTGGATGGCACACAAATAGATGGAAAGGCAGGTAGTGAGGATAACCGTCTGCAGAGGGACAAAGTGGGCAGAAATTTGGCAGATGGAATGTAATATGGGGAAATGTTAGTTTACGCAGAATATAGAGCATCTGCACATCATTTAATTGGAGAAAGCTTTTGGAGACCTTGTGCAAGCTAGCATCCAAATTCAATAGGTAATAGAGAAGGCAAATGGAATGAGAGAGACAGATTTTTCATCAGTAAGGGAAAAGGGTTATGAGGGAAAAGCAGAAAAGTGGAGTTGAGAATTATCAAATCAACCATGATCTAATTGAATGGCGGAGTAGACTTGATGGTCTGAATGGCCTGCTTGTGTTGCTATGTCTTTTGACATGTTAATGACTTTCTGCATCCGCTTATGTGTAGAACTGACTTCTAATAGAAAACACAGGTATTGCTGTTAATCATGCTTTTTGGTATATACTCAAACTGTATATTAATTGAAAATCTAATAGTTTTGGACCTTCTGAACAAAACTGATCATCATGTTACAGCAAGTTACTGAAACAATACTATTCAGAACCAGAACCAACTGTTGATATAATTCCTCCATCATGGCCCCCACTCCCAGTGGCAGATTAATTATGGCTCCAAAGAAAAAAATCATGATAATTGTTTCACACTGGAAATTGACTGTCTCCTTTGCAGGTACATGAAGCTAAAGATCAAGAGAAAGGCAGGCAACAGCAGCATCAACATCTCCAGCAGTCTCCTGAACTTCACAGTTTAGTTGGGTCGCCACAACTTGATAGAATTGCAGAACATTCCAGCCGACTGGTTACAGCAGAGTTGGAAGAAGATCAGATAAATACCGTGCAGCAAAAATCTCAAGTTGGAATTGCAGAAATGGAAAATGGGACAATATCAGACCAGATGGAAGAAGACCATGGGGAATGTGATCAGTCTTCACATACTGCAGGTGTTCATCTTTATTTGAGAATTAACTGAAAAATATTATTTATAATCCTGTCATGGCATGTAAGATCTGCAAAACAGTAAAATTCCAGTTCAGAATATCATGTATGAATCTATTCAACTAAATGCAGCTTAAATTTGTGATGTATAATTTAATATGTGGTCTTAAATACTCTCACGTGAAAGGAGCAATCATGTAAGCAAGCAGTGAAGTTGCTTTTCAGAGGAGGAATTGCCATTTAAATGTCGCAGTGTTAGTTCAAGTCGAAGCAAGCCCTAAGGTAGCATTGTGCTCTGGGAGTAATCGAACTACAGCTGATTATAGTCTCCACTGCAGTCCTCAGCTTTGTCTTAAATGTGTAACTCCTTATTCTGTGATTACGCCCTCTGGTCCGAGACACTCCCACATGGGCAAACAACTTTTTGCATCTACCTTGTCAAGTTGCCACTATTCACCTAGTGCAGTGATCTTTACATGGCAAAGTTCTCTGTTCCTGATGAAGTTTTAGTTTGATTTATAAACTTTAAAAGGTTGTTAGTTCTGGTAGCTCGCTCGACTGTCTGTGGATTTCAGCTTCAAGCAATTTTATTTACAGTCGGTTCTGCGGTTAACGCATGTTTCTTCAGCGTGAATTGGATTTCACACGATTGAAGAATTTAGACTGTTATTTGCAGAAAGTGAACTTTTATTACCTGTATTGGCTATAATTCAATTCTGGCCCCATTAGTTTAAATAGTGTGGCTATGCGCAATTTTATTATAACGCACAATCGTACAAGAATTGGGCTATTGTGTTATATCAGAACCAACTGTATAAATGTCACCATTTTGGGGCTGGTGAGCTCTATTCCATTGCTGATTTCAGCAAACTGGTCAGGTTTAAACAAGTATTATTCTGTTATAATCATCTGAGAGCTTTGGTATTGGCACAGCATTTAAAAAGCATTATGTATTGTCCTATGGGCTGGTAGACCACAGGTTCATCTTTGATATCCTGACAGCCAGTTTTTATCATAGTCTTGTAGAAGGACCATTTTATAAAAGGAATGAAAGTTAATAGCAGACCTACCTCATCATCCCAGAGCAGCATTAACAGTAATTTAGAAATAATGCAGTTGTATATCCAAAGTTCTATACAGCAGAAGTTTAAAAAAAATTGCATCTTCGTACTATATCAATTGTTAATTCTGAGAATGTTTCTAATTGCTGATTAGAGTTCTACTTTTTAAATGTATGGGCAATTGCTGAAGTCCGAACATAATTTGCTTTCAAATAATAAAATGATAGTTTAGTGTATTTCAAATTTTTTTATCTGCTTTCTATCATTTCAAAGCTGAGAGTTACTATTTCAGATTCTAACCACTGTGTTTTAAATCAAGGGAATGTGGATGCAAATTCAGAGGAAGAACTGAAAGCAGAAGATATTGTGGGACAAATATTGGAGGAAATGGTAGCCATTGTGACTGGAGGTAGCTCATGAGATCTTGATATTTTTTTCATTCGGTTTTAGTTAAAATAGTTATTGAATGACAGTGTACTATGGTGTCATCTAAGACTGTTTCATTACACACTGCACCCATTTTTATTTCAACGATCTTTCATTTGAAGGTGCAGTGGCTATGCTGGATGTGTCTTGCAGATAATTTTGATGTATGAGTTGTTGCCAGACCACTTGAATGAGTTTTAAAGTAACAAGTTTGATTTGGCATGTGCAAATCTCATTAATCTTAATATGTATCTTTTGTCAATAGCTTGGCCTAAACCCTCTGAAACCAATTGTTTTTGAGTGAAAAATCTATACTTTAGTCTTTTTAATCAAACTGTTCCAATGCTTTGACACATCTCTCGGGCAGGAGAAAATGAGGTCTGCAGATGCTGGAGATCAGAGCTGGAAATGTGTTGCTGGAAAAGCGCAGCAGGTCAGGCAGCATCCAGGAAACAGGAGAATCGACGTTTCGGGCATAAGCCCTTCTTCAGGAAGAAGGGCTTATGCCCGAAACGTCGATTCTCCTGTTCCCTGGATGCTGCCTGACCTGCTGCGCATTTCCAGCACATCTCTCGGGCAGGTGAGATTTGATCCTAGAACTTCTGGCTCGGGTAGAGAAGCTGTCACTGCATCACCTTCAATGTACATTTTATCTTTTTGTCTAATTAGGTTTCTTAATGTAACATTACCTATGTCTGCAGTCGGTTATTCCAAAGACACCTGCACAGATTGGACATATTCAACTTCACATTATTCTAGTGTATTGTAATTTTCTGTGGTGGCACAGTACTTAAAAACAGCAATACTGTGCTGTGGATTGATAGACTTCATTTTATTTTCCATATCCTGATGGCTGCAGTCATTTCTGAAAATGTTTTTGAAAGCAATAATTTGTACACAAAAGTTTACTTTTAAATAAGCATCTAATTCTTAAAACAGTCTAAAACAAGTACGTGAAACTTCTTTAAAGTAGATTCAAACATAATTGTGTTAACTATCTTAAGCTTTGAAGAAAAGTCTAAAAGCTTATGTTTTGACATACATTGCAACATAAATTCTTATTGAAATGATTACACTTTAAAAGATACTGAAGTGCATTTATTCAAATTTCTCTTAACTAAAATAAACTGTATGTAGAAGTGAGTTTTTTTGTTTTTTTTTGCTTAAGAGGCAGAAGCAAAAGACAGTGAAAATAGAGCTGTGGAAGCAGCTTTAGAAAATCAAGCTGCTACTCAATGCACTAAAAACCTTCAAACCAATGGTATCCCTGAAGGATCACTATCATTGCCCGATGGTACCACACTAATTGATCGGCAATCTGCACCCTATAATGATCAGGTAAGGAACCTAATTATATTTTTGATATGATCCAGAATCTACCTTTTTTTGGGGGGGAGTTCTGGTATTGAGTTTTCAAAGCTTATTTTGGGCTCAGTTGGAGTTGCAGTTCCAACTGGTACAATTGTCAGAAACCATCTGTGCAACCATTTATTTGAGATGTATTCATGGATGCCGAAGCTTTGTTATCTTAGACTGGCTTGAATCAAGCACACAATTGTTATGAGAGTTATTTGGGGAAATAAAGGAACAAGTGATTTTCTTTTTATAGTTCAGTACATTTGTGCCTACCTGAGAGATTTCCAAACTTCTATTCTTACCTGGTCTGTTAGATCCTGCTCTATTTGCATTGAACAATTCTCAAAAGCCTTGTGAAAATTTCAAGTTTATAATGCATTGGCAGTAATTTGGCACCAGAAGTAAAAACTTCCTTATTTGTATTTTCAACTTAGGGTTGGAAGCTCAAGCAAATTTGTTTTTCATGAAAAATGTTTTATGACATTCAGCAAAGCATTATAGGCAAATATCATCACATCCAGTTTAGAAAATCTATCCTAAATTTTAAGAGATCCCAGTCTGCCTTCAGAGTTCCTCATGATCTGGTCTGATGCTGCTGTTCCTTACAGGCTTCACATACCCCACCATGCGCTTCGTTCTTGCAGAAGTTACAGATTTCTTGGCCAGTTATGTTCACTGTGGTGTTGTCCCCTATAAACGAAGTGCATGATTGCAGTTGATAGCTCATCTTCTAACTCCCTTTTGTTAACTTTAGTTTCCAAAGGGTCCTGTCCCATCCTGTGTGACATTCCTTTTCTTCATTACTGATCTTTCCCATCCATGCTTCAAATTATCAATTTTTCTTTACTCTGTTGACTGTGTCTGTCTTTCTTAAACATGTTTCTCGTCATATAATACCTACTTATAATCTCATCATTATGCAATGGCTGAGTTACTACATCTTGGTATTAATGCAAATCCTGTTTTTATTTTTTTAAACATTGGTTTCTTCAGATGAAACTAGCAGCTATCATCCTTTGACTTTAGCTTAAACATTTTGATTAGGAACATCTTTCATAGTCCTCTCTGGTCTTTGTCTCATGTTTTGAGTGTGGGTGCTGTCCATTGTAGCTGAGGCATTCCCAGCATTAAGTGAGAAGCCAAAAAGAGAGAATCCAAAAATCGATTATCACTGGCTGTATGTCATCAACAGCAATCCTGTATCCCACTGCAGTCAGTATCATGTAGCACATCATCATTCCTTCAGGCTGGAGAATGACCCACTAGAGGAGCTGCACCATGCATACGATACAAAACAGCACTAACTGCATGTAAAACACCTTGAGCTGCTGGATATAAATAGAGCTAAGCAATCCAATGACTAATAGATTCAAATGAAGTTCTCTAACCAGGCAGTGTCCCATAAAAAATGTTGGATCATCAGGTGGCTAACTAAAGGAGCAGGCTTCATGCATGTATAATCTCCAATCTGGCAATATCTCTCTGCAAAAGTCAAGGTTGGTGTATCTATAACCATTTTCAACCAGAATTGCTGAGTGAACACTCCTATTTGGCCTCATCCTGAGATCTCACCACGATCAGCCTTGCCAGGGCCCAAGCAATTTGGTTCACCCCTGTGACATTTAAGTGGGTGAGAACATTGGCAAAGAAAAGCATACAAGGCAAATAAAATTTTGGGTGTATTGTACTGAAGATCTGTGAATAGTGACTATTAGTGCCCCCAAATCAGATTCACTCTTACTATGGTGTTATTATCAACATACTGATTTTATAAAGTTTTCTATATGTTCACACAAAACTGTAAATTGCTGCACTCTAATCTAAAATGATGGAAGAAATAGTCAATCATCCAGTCAGGTTGGTGACCTACTCTGGTAATCTGCTCAAGTAGAGCACTCCAGTATTGACCTTATAATAGCCACTATCTAACTAAAGATGCAAGTGCTGACTGCCAGAATATAGATTAAGTAATTGTCATAGGCAGCATTTCACCAAGCATCGTTCCAAAGACTATGGACAAAACTGAGTCAATATGAAAATCTTTGAGGGACTGGAACCATATCTGATGCACAGGAACATGGCATGAGCACCATCATCTGAGTCCTGGGACATCACTGCCAAACGTCTTCATTAAAAATCACACCGCACCAGGTTATCGTCCCAACAAGTTTATTTGAGGCGGCCTGATGGCTCAGTGGTTAGCACTACTGCCTCACAGCTCCAGGGAGCCAGGTTTGATTCCTGCCTTGGGTGGCTGTCAGTGTGGAGTTTGCGCATTTTCCCCATGTCTGCGTGGGCTTCCTCAGGGTTATCCGGTTTCCTCACACAATCCAAAGATGTGCAGTTCAGGTCAATTGACCGTGCTAAATTGTCCATAGTGCTAGGTGTTTAGTCAGGGGTAAATATAAGGTTGGGAAATGGGTCTGCGTGGGCTAGTCTTTGGAGAGTCAGTATGGACTTGTTGGGCCAAAGGGCTTGTTTCCATACTGTAGGTAATCTTCATCTAATCTAACAAGCCTTCGGAGCGCTGCTAGCTACCTGAGGAAGGAGCAGAGCTCCAAAAGCTTGTACATCCAAATAAACCTGTTGGACTATAACCTGGTGTCGTTTGATTTTTAATTTTGTCCACCCTAGTCCAACACCAGCATCTCCACATCAAACTTCTCAATGGCATTAACCATCTTCCTTGGTAACCTAAACTGTCTTGAGGTCAAGAGCGTAGCTGTTTGAATATTTTACAGTGCTTAACTCTGTTCATGGCAGTTGTGATAATTGAGCAGATGATATTATCCTGTAGCTGTGTCTGTAGTGTGTACTGTGTACAGAATGCATTCCAGCAACTTACTAAGTTTACCTGGAAAGCACCTTGTAGACTCAAAGATGAGCACACATAATCAGAACACCATTGTTTGCAACTTCACTATGCATGTATAACACACATCGAAGTAAATATCTTTATATCCCCTGCCTAATATTATTGCTGCAAGAATTGTGTATGTTCAAAGAAAAAATATATTGGCAATTAAATGAGCAAAAAAAAACTTGACCGCCAACCTCCATCATTATCCTTGAAAAAAGCAACTTACATTTTTATGAAGCTTCTAATGTAATACAATATCATTATATTTTGTGTTCAAACCTGAAAAGAAATTGGAATGAGGGTGAAGTTATTGTCTAAAAATCTATTTTAAAGAACCTCTTTGATCTAAGTATACAATGAAACAATATTGGAGAATCTTGAGTGAATTAATGATAACAAAAGTTCTGGTAGTATAGACGTTGATTGTGGAGATCACTGAAATATAAACAATATGACCACAGCACTAGATTTTATGGATAGAGGTAACATTTTAGAAGAACAGGAAAAACAGCCATACTGATTGACTGCAGTTGGGTTTGAAACTTGGCTCAAGATCAACAAGTACATTAGAACTTAACATTTGGTTATGTCGTCTTTGAGGGAAATGGGCTCAGGCTTCTGCAATTTTGTGGAAGTGAAACAGAAGGCATTTAGCTTGATGTTCTGTCAGAAGGTCAGACTCCTGCTCATGCGCAGTATATTATCAAGACAGTAAAGAAATTGGTGTATGAAAACTAATGATGTGCTTCTAAATTTCATTTTCAAAGAATAGTGTACAAACATGGAACAGGAGAAATCAGGAATAAAAAGTTAGGTTGTATTCAAGATGATTTAACATAAGCCAATATCATTATAACAGCTCTGCTGGCCTTGCTGAGGTGTATGTAAATGTAACTGAAGGGGAATTCCGCTGAAGCCATCCACGATTGAAAGACATTCGAGGAAAATCATCAGTCATATATCTCATAAGAGCACCATCACCTGCAACTTCCCCTCCAAGCCGCGCACATTCTTACTAAGAAATGTACTGCCATTACTTCACTGTGGCTGTCTCAACAATCTTCCAACTCACTTCCTTATAGCAATGTGAATGTACCTTCACCCCATGAACTGCCGTTATTCATAAGCAGCACTTTCTCAAGGGAAGTTATGGATGGGCAATAAATGCTGGCTAGCCAGCAGTATGCATATCCTGTCAAAAAAAAAAGGAAAGCTACAGAGGTAAAGAAAGTGTTATGCAATAAATTGTCATTTAACATATATCCCCTTACTCAACTGTTACACTTCTCTTGTTACAGATTTTAGCATTCCCCCTTTTCTACCTTCTCTCCTGAACACATTTGCAGTTTCCTCTGACCTTCTGTAACTGTTGATCAGCTTCTGATACAAAAGAATAATGACAATTTGCACTTTGAGAGACAGTTTTAGCAGGTTGTTCAACAATATTGAGCTGAAAATGTGTTGCTGGAAAAGCGCAGCAGGTCAGGCAGCATCCAGGGAACAGGAGAATCGACGTTTCGGGCATAAGCCCTTCTTCAGGAATGTTGAACAATATTGGCAACTGTGGGCAAGGCCTATTTTTTTGTTTGGAAGTCTTCATGTACATTTCAAGGAGGAATAATTGAATAATAACAGTAGATTTACTGTTTGCTCTGCCTTTGCAGTGGAGGTCTGCGTGTGCCTTAGCACATCTGGACAATGAGCGTGGCTCCGATCAGCAAATGATACATAGAATTACATAGTATATATAAACACAGGAGCAGGCAATTAATCCTAATTAGTCTCTGTTTGTGGCTATGCTCCGCTTCAGCCTTTGTTATCCTTCTTCATCTAATTCACTCAAGCTCTCTTCCCTTTTATATGCTTATCCAGGGTTTTCTTAAATGCATTTATGATGTGGCAGAGGCAAATAAGAGAAGTTCATAGAATCCCTACAGTGTGGAGACAGACCCTTCAGCCCAACAAGTCCACACCGACCCTCCGAAGAGTAACCCACCCAGACCCATTGCCCCTACCCTATATTTACCCCAACTAATGCACCTAACCTACACATCCCTGAACACTGTGGGTAATTTAGCATGACCAATTCACTTAACTTGCACATCTTTGGATTGTGGGAGGAAACCAGAGCACCCAGAGGAAAAGCCACGCAAACACTGAGAATGTGCAAACTCCACACAGATAGTCGCCTGAGGCTGGAATTGAATACAGGTCCCTGGTGCTGAGAGGCAGCAGTGCTAACCTCTAAGCCACCGTGCCGCCCCACATGAATGCCGCTCCGCTAAGTCCTTTGACCATAGCAGAGTCCACATTCTCACCACTCTGCTGTATAATAATTTTTTTTCTGAATTCCCCTTTCCTTTCTTGATGATTTTACAGTGGTGATTCCTAAACTTTGCTGTTGTCTCAGGATGAAAATGATCTTGCTGTATCTGCTCGACCAAAACTTTTCCTGACTTTAAAGATGTCTATTATGTTACCAACTTCTCATGTTCAGAAAATAATACATCTATTTCTTAACAAAAATATAACTTTGCATATTCTTTTTATCATTCTTGTAAAGATTCCTTATTGTCTCTTCACTGCCTTTACATCCATTTCTGTAAACAGGTATGTAGTACTTACTGTAGTTGAGCATCATGAATCCAAGCGGTTTATTTTTGTTTCTTTTTAAATAATCATCTTCGCCTGCAGAGCTGCTTTTAGTGATTTATGCATTTGTACTTTAAGAACCCTCTGTACCTTATCTGGAGGTAGTTGATTGTTCAATGCCTATTTACTGCGCTTCCAGATGAAAAGATTTTCATTTAATATGACAGTTCTCTTAAAGTTTTGATCTTAAATTTGATCAATTGTGAGTTCAGTCTTTCTTTTGTTTGTTTTAACTAAAGATATGGCTATGGTTTATCCATTTCTGATAGTGATTCTGTTATTCATAAAGTCAATGGTTCTCCCACCTGATGCCCGATGTTTCATTTTTTTTGTTGCATTTATAAAGGCAAATTGAAAGGCAAAATGTGACAGCTTGCAACAATGCTACAGCATTGCACTATCAGGGTTGATCATCTGTCAAAATACAATTCAGAGCAATCAGCACTTTGCTTTCTTTGTGCACTTCTAAGTAATGTAAAAGATGTACAGTAAAAATGTATCTACTATTCACCTCATAAAACTTAGATGTGAGTTTTCATTGTGATATCTAGCTAGTTCGTAATGTCATTGTTTATTTTAGACCTATTTTTAATACCTAAACAGATAAAATTCCCCTTTTGTCCTGTAAAAAGTTGAGGTGCTTGCCTATTTAGTAGATAAGCTTGGAAATTAAACCAAACAGCTACAATAAATGTTGCGGCTCCATCTTAATATCATGCTTGTTTTTGCACTAGGGGTCTGAAGCTGTGGTACCACTTCCAGTCAGTACTAAATTCTCGCATATATTGCAGAAAGATGCATTTTTGGTATTCAGGTCTCTCTGCAAGCTTTCCATGAAGCCTTTAAGTGATGGACCTCCAGATCCAAAGTAAGTGAATGCCAAGACATGAAAAAAAGAGCATCTTTAATTGACATGATGTACAGATTTGGGATATTGTTCAAAAAGCAGAAGTCACAACACTAATCTGGAAATTCAGAAAGTTGGTATGAAACTCATGATGCTTGCTATGATCAGTTTGCAAAACATGGAATAATTTTAGGAGATGTGGAGCTCTGTCCTGAATTCTCATTCTTCACAGATTGCTGGTCTATTTGTGCTATACTGGTGTTAACCATGCCAAAACAGGAGGAATTGCAACCTTATCAGGACCTGCAAATCAATCTCTGTCTCGAGATGATAATTTATATAGTTTGCTCTCTTTTAATATTTGAATAATAGTTCTGGTATGATACTCCACTTTGTTTGAAGCTCTGGTTGTTTATTCCATCAGATACTCAATTGTTTCTTTTTTAAAAGTATAATTTAAAAACTGGCCTGACTGGACTTTTGTGCCAGTCTTGCCATAATCATTCCTATTCATGTCAAGTACAATAATTTAGAGGATGCAAAGCTGTATTCATTAAAATGCAAGTTAAATATTTTGTAAGATCGTTTTGGGAAGCAATTTACAACAAAGATAATTTGTGCTTACAATTGCCAAACCGAGCTGGGCTCCAAGTTCTCTTCGGCTTTTACTTAATTTTCTTTCTTAGTCAGTTTTTGCCTCCCTTTCCCTCTTTCAATCTGCTCTTTGATTATTTCTGTATGTAATTTGAATTTAATTCACCGTAATTTGTTCTCTGACGCTTAGAATCAGGGAGTCATAGAGATGTAAAGCATGGAAACAGACCCTTTGGTCCAACCTGTCCATGCCAACCAGATATCCCAACGCAATCTAGTCCCACCTGCTAGCACCCGGCCCATATCCCTCCAAACTCTTCCTATTCATATATCCATCCAAATGCGCTTAAATGTTGCAATTGTACCAGCCTCCTCAACTTCCTCTGGCAGCTCATTCCATACACCTACCACCCTCTCTGTGAAAATGTTGCCCCTTAGGTCTCTTTCATATCTTTCCCCTCCCACCATAAACCTATGCCCTCTCGTTCTGGACTCCCCACCCCAGGGAAAAGACTTTGCCTATTTACCCTATTCTTGCCCCTCATAATTTTGTAAACCTCCAAAAGATCATCCCTGAGCCTCCGACGCTCCAGGGAAAATAGCCCCGGCCTGTTCAACCTCTCCCTATAGCTCAAATCCTCCAACTCTGGCAATATCCTTGTAAATCTTTTCTGGACCCTTTAAATTTCACAACACTTTTCCAATCGGAAGGAGACCAGAACTGCATGCAGTATTCCAACAGTGGCCTAACTAATATCCTGCACAGCCGCAACATGACCTCCCAACTCCTCTACTCAATACTCTGACCAATAAAAGAAAGCATACCAAATGCTGCCTTCACTATCCTATCTATCTGCAACTCCACTTTCAAGGAGCTATGAACCTGCACTCCAAGGTCTCTTTGTTCAGCAACACTCCCTAGGACCTTACCATTAGGTGTATATGTCCTGCAAAGATTTGCTTTCCCAAAATGCAGCACCTCGCATTTATCTGAATTAAACTCCATCTACACTTCTCAGCGCATTGGCCTATCTGGTCAAGATCCTGTTGTAATCCTGAGGTAACCCTCTTTGCTGTCCACTACACCTCCAATTTTGGTGTCATCTGCAAACTTACTAACTGTACCTCTTTATGCTCGCATCCAAATCCATTTATGTAAATGACAAAAAGTGGAGGACCCAGCACCAATCTTGTGGCACTCCACTGGTCACAGGCCTCCAGTCTGAAAAACAACCCTCCCAACACCACCCTCTGTCTTCTACCTTTTGAGCCGATTCTGTATCCAAATGGCTAGTTCTCCCTGCATTCCGTGAGATCTAACCTTGCTAATCAGTCTCCCATGGGGAACCTTGTTGAACGCCTTACTGAAGTCCATAGAGATCACATCTACTGCTCTGTCCTCTTCAATCCTCTTTGTTACTTCAAAAACCTCAATCAAGTTTGTGAGACATGATTTCCCACGCACAAAGCCATGTTGACTATCCCTAATCAGTCCTTGCCTTTCCGAATACATGTACATCCTGTCCCTCAGAATTCCCTCCAACAACTTGCCTACCACCAACGTCAAGTTCACTGGTCTATAGTTCCCTGGCTTATCCTTACCACCCTTCTTAAACAGTGGCATCACGTTTGCCAACCTCCAGTCTTCCAGCACCTCACCTGTGACTATCGATGATACAAATATCTCAGCAAGAGGCCCAGCAATTACTTTTCTAGCTTCCCACAGAGTTTGTCATCTTTCACTTAATAGATTAAGTTAAAAATCACACAACACCAGGTTATAGTCCAACAGGTTTAATTGGAAGCACACTAGCCTTCGGAGCGACGCTCCTTCAGGTGATTGTGAAGTGCTCGATCGTAACACAGAATTTATAGCAAAAATTTGCAGTGTGATGTAACTGAAATTATACATTGAAGAATTGATTGTCTGTTAAGCCTTTCATCTGTTAGAATACAGTGATAGTTTCACTTCTTTCATGTGTAAATCACAAAACCTTTTTTTAAAAGTTGCATATTGTCTAGCTATCACCATTGTTAACAGCTAACCCGAGAATGCAACATTTTAAAAAAAAAAGGGTTTTGTGATTTACACATGAAAGAAGTGAAACTATCACTGTATTCTAACAGATGAAAGGCTTAACAGACAATCAATTCTTCAATGTATAATTTCAGTTACATCACACTGCAAATTTTTGCTATAAATTCTGTGTTACGATCGAGCCCTCCACAATCACCTGATGAAGGAGCGTCGCTCCGAAAGCTAGTGTGCTTCCAATTAAACCTGTTGGACTATAAACTGGTGTTGTGTGATTTTTAACTTTGTACACCCCAGTCCAACACCGGCATCTCCGAATCTAGATTAAGGTAACTAATATCATGTCTAATAATGAGATCTTAGATATAATATTGACATCATTGCACCATTACCAATTCTTCCATCCAGCAGATTGTAATGCAAACAGAGGCCGATCTGAATGATAAGTTAATGAGTCCAATATGTGTTGCTCAATGTGAGATGTGCTTTTCTAGCAATTTGAGTCAATTCCTCTCATTAGTCATCTGTTGAACATTGTCTCTCTTGGGTTATGTTTTCAAAACTGGATCATCTTAAGATTGGTTTTGGTACAGGTATAATTGTCGTTAATTATATGTGGGTGTGGATTTACAGGCCTAAATTATTGTACTTGTATAGTTTTGAACTTGTATTAGAAAACCACAAAAGTTGTGCAACCAACAAACTTAAAATACCCTTTAATAATTCACAAAATTGTTATGCATCATTAATTCTGAGTACGTTATTAAGTAGACCTGATGAGGAAAAAAGTAATTATAGAAACGGAGGCATGTTGAAAAATACCTTTGTTCAAGACAAAGCAGGAAACGATTCTGCGTGTATTGAGAATTTTCAAAAGTCATATTTTCGAAAACAAAATGGAGAAACATCAAATCCAGTTTTGGTTATATTTGCTACTTTCCAGCACTGGCTGCTGAACATAAGGAATTGTTTTAAGAAGCATTCAATCCAAGTATTTCAGATTTAAATATTATGTTGAATTTTAAATGGCAGTTGGTTCTGGCACTTATCATGGAAGAGAGTATAATTGCATTTATTATTTAATTGTATGCATAACCTTTTTTGCCAAGGTCCCATGAGCTGAGGTCGAAGATAATTTCACTGCAACTACTGTTGTCAGTTCTTCAAAATGCTGGTCCAGTCTTCAAAACAAATGAAATGTTCATCAATGCAATTAAGCAGTATCTATGTGTGGCATTATCCAAAAATGGCGTCTCCTGTGTGCCAGATGTGTTTGAACTTTCACTGGCTATTTTTCTTACACTTCTCTCGCACTTCAAGATTCATTTAAAAATGCAAATTGAGGTATGACTTTAACATCTAACTATTTTTGTGATGCTAATACATTGGGTGTAGTTTCTGTGTACAATTCAATTATGGTTATGTGATAACTTTTCTAATCTATTCGCCATGCCTGTAAAACCATTGAACTTTCCTACAAGCACTATTTGCGCAAAACTGAAGTGTTGTACCCGAAATGTATGTTTTCTTTTTCAGCCTTGTGCTTAATATGTGGTTTCAATCAGCTAATTGTACATTTAGGCCAACATCTGCCTGAATGCTGCTCTGGTGAGGAATTAAGTTCCCTGGGGAATAGATTTGAGTAGATCTACCAAAAGCTGGTGAGAGAGTAACTTCTGTGACGAGGTAGGAAAGACAAAAAATGCTGAATATAATAGGCAGTCATAACAGCACCTGTTGAGAACATGGCCCATGGTTGGATCCAAATATTGGAAGCCTTATTCGTGCCCAGAAATAGTTGACAGTTTTTTCAAAGTGGTTATCGTGCTGTTACTGTCATTGCAGGCATAACATGTTTCATCTAAAATTGGCATAGGAATAACATGCAAAACTGGCTTGCTACAGGAAGTCAGTCCACAAATTTGCATGTAATGTTTCAGCAATAAAACAGAAAGACAACCTCTTAACTTACACCAATGAAGATTTCCAGTGAAGTCAACCATAAAATGGATGAATGGGTGCAAGTCATATTTCAAAAGAAGTCCTGATTTTAGAATCTGAGTCATGTTAGGATTTACTTAAATGCCAAAGTCTTAATATCCTGAACTTAAAAAAAAAATGGAATTGGTGGCAGTCATTTAGTATTGTACATTACCCAGATTTTTATGACTGAGTAGCTTTAAGCAAAAGAAATACTCATGATTACATATGGTCTTTTTTGTTTTTTGCTCATCTTATGAGGCAGTGGTGATTGATAGTTTCTTCATCTGGGGTGTTTTGTACGGGTGATTATGTATGTGACTGCTAAGGTTGATCTTTGTCCAGGTTCTGCTACAAATTGGACAGGATGGTGCAAACTATTAAGTTTGGATGAATTGTTTCATTGCATTTTTGATCTGTGCAGTTTGATTGTGTCTTTGGATGTGCTTGCCTTCTAAGAAAGTTGAACTGATTTTAACTTGGAGTTGCCAGGGCACAAAAATGAGACACACTCTGAAGTGAAACCTTCACAGCATTGTTGTAGTACTTCCTTTGACCACCATGATGCCACATCCCGATACAATCTCTGTTTAGAACATTTACTTCCTCAGTCTACTTTTCTGCAGTCATCTCCTCTCCAGTTGATAAATATCTCACTGTTTGAGTCCCATCCTTGTTTTTTGTTTGACCAAAACTAGCTTAAGTGACAGATTACATCCACTCATATGAATTCCTTATGTAACTTTTTCATCTCATCCAATTTCCTTCCAGTCAAACACACTTAAGAACGTTTACATTTAACAAAAGTGCTTGGAAGATTAGGCCAAACATTCAGGTTAAAAGAATGTTCTGTTATGCCAGTGTATGATAAATGTGATTTGATCAAGTTTACATAGATACAAGATCCCAGCTAGGGAAAAATGTTGAAATTTGTAAAGTTGAATGGTGTATGGTTTTAGTAATTAGATCTATTAACTCCTGTTTCTCCAATTGAGCAGGTTTTCTTCAAAGAGATTTTTCTGAATATTTTGGAAACATCCTCCAGCACATTTGAGCATAAATGGATGGTCATTCAAACTCTGACCAGGATTTGTGCAGGTAGCTTGTTTTACAACACTTTCACCTTATCCTAGTAGCCTGTACTTTGACTAATGTCTTAAGTTTTTTATTTAGCACAGCTGAGAAATTCATTTTTCCATGTATTACTTCAGTTGTGATATTTGAATGCCAGGTATGTTATTTTTCCCTCTCATTTCATATCTCCAGAATCTAGACACCATTTTGAGAATGTCATCCTTGCACCAACAAAGAAGATATGGCAACTTTCTGTAATAGGGATTAATGGCTGCTTAAAAGCCAGGTTATGAATATTAATTGTTTTTAAAGCTTGAGTGTATGATTGAAAAATAATTTGTAACCAATAATTGTTTGAGCTTTTTGAACCCAATTTTAATAGTATTTGAACTGTACACAAAGAAGTACTGGGAGAAAGTGAGGACTGCAGATGCTGGAGATCAGACCTGAAAATGTGTTGCTGGAAAAGTGCAGCAGGTCAGGCAGCATCCAAGGAGCAGGAGAATCGACGTTTCGGGCATGAGCCCTCCTGAAGAAGGCGCTTTTCCAGCAACACATTTTCAGATAAAGAAGTACTGTGCAAGTCCACATCCAAATTTATAAAATTGATCGGTGTTTGATACTGATCCAAGTGAACCACATGATCGTTTCTTGGAAACAGCTAACAGTTCCTCGTATTTGTGCGAAGGAGAAAAAGATGCAAATGATGAAAACTGTGTGTGTTGAAGTATACTATATATCATATACAATCTCTATCTGATGTACTGTAACTTGGCTGTTTTCCAAGGCAGCAGTCTTTCTGGAATATGATATGTTCTCAGAATCGTTTGGCTTAACACCATTACAGTTGGATTTGAATCTGAAGTAACAGTAATATTTTGAGATAGTTGGAATTGGCAATTCATTTTTTTAAACAAAGATTACATTTCTTGACTATGTAATATTCTGTGGAGAGCTTATGATTCAGTGTTAGTGTCCCTGCTTCCAGAACAGAGGATTCAGTTTCAAGTTCCATTTAGAACTTGATTGCCATTAAATGTGTGTTCTTCATGTGGCCAGGCAGGTTGGTTATCGACCTTTAAATCTGCAGAGTATGTCTATGGGAATCCCTAAGAATGGGAGAGTTTCCTTGTCATCCAAGCTTGATGCAAAGTGGCACACCTGAAACAGGCGAAAGGCAAGCAGCATATTACAAAAAATATCTAGCTGTTGAAACAGATGTCAGCTTAACCTTGGTCTACTTCATTTGCTGCAAGATGTACGAAGTGAACAGAAGAATAACCTGTATGCAGAGTTCCCTCTAAGCTTCCTGGTACTTTGTGGTGCAGGAGTTCAGAGTGAAAATACAGAGAATAAAAATTCTGTGCACAAGTGATATTTCCTAAGATACAAGCTTTCATTTCCAGAAGTCCATTTTAAAGTCACTGCAAAATACAACAGACAGAATGTGATTTGCAAATATAAATTTGACAGAGCTTTGGCTGTGCAGGATATCCAATAAACATTTACTTCGTTTTGAGATTAAACGTTGTTAACTTCCTTAGTTAAAACAAATACAGGCCAATGTAATCACTTCAGCTGAAAGGAAACCAATCCTAACATCAAATTTTGTTTTCGTATATTTCAGATGCTCAGTGTGTCGTGGATATTTATGTGAACTATGACTGTGATTTAAATGCTGCAAATATATTTGAACGTCTTGTGAATGATTTGTCAAAAATTGCTCAGGGACGAAGTGGTCAGGAATTGGGGATGACGCTTCTGCAGGTAACCTGAGTTTCTGAATAATTGGAAGAATGGTGTAAAGTTAGTGGCATGTTAGATTCCAGATCTTGTAATTACAACGCTCAAGCGATTTGACAGTCAAATATTCTGCACTTAGTTTTCAAGTAATGCATTTAAGTCTGAACTTCAATCCATAAGAGAGTCTCTATGCAATCAAAGCAAGGCCTATCTGCTTACGAAAAATATGTGGAAGTGAGACACAGTGGAAAGTGTGCAAGAGATTATGAAAAATTGATATTGTTTGAATGTTTGCAATTTTACTTACCTTGTTTTTAAGCACTACATTGGCACTTTGGTTATAAATATCTTGTCTTGCCTTCACTTATCAAATGCTAATCCTTCATAAGTTGAGATTTAAAACATTCATAAGCCACTTTGTTGTGTCAAATGTAGCTCTATGTCACTGGATTGATTTCTGTCCTTTCACCATAAGATTTTGTAAGAGGACCAAATGCACAAGGTGATGTTTTAAATATCAAAGTACCAAGTCTTAGCCTGGCAATAGTAAGCATTGTGGGGAGTCAGCAAGGCAGGAACTCCACACCTTGTCCATTTCAGGCCAATTGAAAAGTGCTTTTCAAATTATAAATTTCTGATTTTGGTAGTGACACAGTTAGTTTTGCCTTTTAAAAGAGAACCACCTATATGATAGTAAAGGCAGTAATCCTGGCCTTATGAGGGTCAGGGTTAAAAGTGACAGCTGTTAATCAAGGACTGCCCTTAGTGCAGCACAGATGACCGAAAGAATGGACATGCAGCGCTTTGGCTTTGAGGGTTTGAGCACCTCTCTAGCATCGTGAGGGAAAAGAGTGGGTGCAAGACTGCCAAGATGCAGTTGAGCTACCATCTGTTTAAAAGGAAGGCTTCATCTGGCAATGGGGCCTGGTTAACAGATCTTTGGCCCGGAAGTGATGATGTTCAATATCCTGCCAGAAAGGCAGAAATCCAAGCAGAAGGAGGATGCAGCAGATTAAGAAGGGCAGGAAGGACACAGAAGTCATTTACTCAAATCTGGTTTTTCCCCGGAAGACTCCAATATTTCCGAGAAATAAGGATTTAAAGACAAAGGGTCACGTTTTTAAGGTGAGAGGAGAGAGCTTTAAAAATGATTATTGTTATGAAGATCTGTATTGCACCTTTTTTAGAGAGTTAAAAGCTAGCAGCATTACCAGACAACACCAAGTGTTCTGGATAAGGTAACAATGGTTGAAAGCTAGATTTGCTGGGTTGCATGGAGACAACAAAAACAAATTCAAATTCAGCCAATGAGTTTAAATTATACCCCAAAATATACCAAACTCCAATCAAGTTTGAGTTTAGTATATGGACAATCTTAAAAGACAGTGACAATCTAATGTTTTGAGGGTATAAGGCTGGGGAAAATTGAACAGTTGGGAGGAGAACTGCCAAACAAGCATGCAGAAACTGTCCAAAAAATCACTGTCTTAAAGGTACCTTTATCAACCAGTGACCTGTGCAACAGAAATCCCTAAGAAGAAGAAGACAGAGGAAGACATCTGGCTTGTTGCTGTGGTTCTGTTCGCCGAGCTGGAAGTTTTTGTTGCAAACGTTTCGTCCCCTGTCTAGGTGACATCCTCAGTGTTTGGGAGCCTCCTGTGAAGCGCTTCTGTGGTGTTTCCTCCGGCATTTATAGTGGCCTGTCCCTGCCGCTTCCGGTTGTCAGTTTCAGCTGTCCGCTGTAGTGGCCGGTATATTGGGTCCAGGTCGATGTGTTTGCCGATGGAGTTTGTGGATGATCCACTCAACAAACTCCATCAACAAACACATCGACCTGGACCCAATATACCAACCACTACAGCGGACAGCTGAAACTGACAACCAGAAGCGGCAGGGACAGGCCACTATAAATCAGATGCCTAAGGGAAAGACAACAGAACGAGGACATGCCGCAACCCAAAGGACTAGCCACACTACCATACATCAGGAGCATCTCAGAACTGACAGCCAGACTACTGCGACCACTAGGACTTATAACAGCACACAAACCAACAGCCACTCTCAGACAACAACTCACCAAAACGAAGGACCCGATACCCAGCATGAGCAAAACCAATGTAGTGTACAAAATCCCATGCAAGGACTGCACAAAACACCATATAGGACAAACAGGAAGACAGCTAACGATCCGCATCCACGAACATCAACTAGCCACGAAACGACACGACCAGCTATCCCTAATAGCCACACACGCAGACGACAAGCAACATGAATTCAACTGGGACAACACTACCATTATAGGGCAAGCCAAACAAAGAACAGCCAGGGAATTCCTAGAAGCATGGCACTCATCCACAAACTCCATCAACAAACACATCGACCTGGACCCAATATACCAACCACTACAGCGGACAGCTGAAACTGACAAACGGAAGCGGCAGGGACAGACCA
>NC_057729.1:28239616-28242861 GCF_004010195.1 Chiloscyllium plagiosum
GATCCGCATCCACGAACATCAACTAGCCACGAAACGACACAACCAGCTATCCCTAGTAGCCACACACGCAGACGACAAGCAACATGAATTCGACTGGGACAACACTACCATTATAGGGCAAGCGAAACAAAGAACAGCCAGGGAATTCCTAGAAGCATGGCACTCCATTAACAAACACACAGACCTGGACCCAATATACCGGCCACGACAGCGGACAGCTGAAACTGACAACCGGAAGCGGCAGGGACAGGCCACTATAAATGCCGGAGGAAACATCACAGAAGCGCTTCACAGGAGGCTCCCAAGCACCGAGGATGTCACCTAGACAAGGGACGAAACGTTTGCAACAAAAACTTCCAGCTCGGCGAACACAACCACAGCAACGAGCACCCGAGCTACAAATCTTCTCACAAACTTTGAACATCTGGCTCATTTTGAAAACTTGAATTTTTAGTAAACCTTAATCGGGGGGGCTGTATTGGACTAGCATTGGAGAAGAGGAAGGTAAAAGATAGTTTAGAGGAAGGAGTTATAAGTAGTTGCTAGTTAATTATTCTCTGGTATACTTAAAGTAAAAATGAACAGCTTTATTTCTTAAACTGGTCTTGGCCACTTGAGTTTTCACAGATTACTGAACAGGGTAAATCTCTTGTGTTGCTGGTTTAAATTAAGCAGGAGGGTTTACCCCATGTCATAACACTATGAAGGGCAACTTCCTTTTTTCCACAAAAGGGTGGTTCACGTGGAATGAACTTTCTGAGGAAGCGATGGACGTGGGTGCAATTACGTTTAAAAGACGTTTGGATAAGTACGTTAATAGGAAAGGTTTGGAGGAATATTGGCCAGGAGCAGACAGGTGGGGCTAGTCTCGTTTGGGATTATGTTGCGCAGGAACGGCTTGGACCGAAGGGTCTGTTTCTGTGCTGTCTGACCCTATGACTCTTATGTCCAAGACCCAGTGCCTGTGCAGGTGATCACAGACAATCTGTGCCCTCATTTCCATGACCTTGCATCTTGCAGTACTCGTTATGCTCTGCAACTGACTATCAAAATCACTGTGGCCTGGAACTTAATCTCTGCTAGCTTCTCAATATCAGCTATGAACCCAAGGACATCTCGGAAGTTGGCAGCATGCCGTTGCATCTTGTTGTAACTGGTGCTCTCTTTACAAGAGCTGAGCAGCATGTTAATTGAATGATAACTCTAGCGACAGCTTTCTAACCAGAAAAAGATCTATTTATCCTGACTGTGTCTAATTTCTGTTGGTTCACTAATCCGCTATTCAAGCTAATATTTTATTCCTGAACCCCATGAGATCTTACTTTGTCTAATAACATTTTATGCGGGCCCTTATCAGATGCCTTCTGGAAGACCGCTCATTTTTCCAGAATTTTCCTGTTGTCCACTTAGTTTATTAACTCTTTGGAGAAATCGAGCAAATTATTCCAACAAGATTTATCTGTTAGATAGACAAACATTAAAGTAACTGGTTTATATTTTCCTGTTTTCTGCCTCCTTCCTTTTTTGAATAAGGATGTTACATTAGCATTTTTCCAATCCACTGGAACTTTTCCAGCATCCAGGGAATTTTAAAATATTATAACCACTGTATCCACTGTTTCTGTCACCACTTCTTTTAAGTCCCTAGGGTGTAGGCCATCAGGCCATTGGGACTTGCCTGCCATGAATTCCAATAATTTCCTCAGTGCATTTTCCCTAGTGATGGTGATTGTTTTAAATTCCTCTTTTTCTATAACCTCTGAATAACTTGTTACTATTGAGATGATTTTAATGTCTTCCACCATGAAAACTGAAGCAAAATATTGATTTGTGTTCTCCTCTAAGTGTCACCCTCTAACATCACTCACTCTAACTATTCTCTTTTTAAATTTTGCACTAGTTCTCTTTATCATAATTTACCTTTGGTCTTTTTGTTACTTTCTTTAGTAACCCTATGTTGGTCTTTTGAATTTCCCTGATTCTTTAGCCTTCGTAATATTGTATGTCTTAGTTGCTGTCTTTGTCATATTTTATTTCCTTGCTTAGCCATGGATGCTATTGCCCCCCTCCGACAATCTTTTCTCCCCCTCTGGAACATATTTTAGATGGGAGAATATAGATGTTGATCAATACATCCACTTAACTTAAAAATATATTCCAGATCTCTGCTTTCGCCACTTCTGTAGGGAAAGAATTCCAAACTCATGACCCTTTTTGAGGAAACAAAATGTTTCCTCTTTTCTATTTGAAGTGACCACTCACTTTTGAACAGTGGCATCTAGCTCTTGCTTCGTGTATATGAGCAAATATCTTTCCTAGGTCTACCTTGTCAAGATTTCTCAGGATCTTTTGATGTTTCAATCAAGTTACCTCATTATTCCTTTGAACTAAGATTCAAACCCAACATCCTTTCATCGTAATTAACCTTCTGCTTCCAAATGTTTGTTCAGTAAACCTCTGAACTGCTTCCGACAATTTACATTCTTCCTTAAATGAACTGACCAATACTGTGTCCAGCACTTCAGCTGGGGTCTCACCAGTGTCCTGTGTGGCAGAAGCATAACTTCCCTACTTTAGTCTTCAATTCCCCTCTTATTAACTGATCACATTCTTTTAGCTTTCCTAATTACTTGCTGTACTTGCTCATTCACCTTTTGTGATTCATGCTCTCGGATTATATTTGAACCCATCTGATCAAGGATGTAGGGGATCTTAACTTTGCAAACAAACGGACTGCCGTAGTGTTAAGGGTTTAGATGGAGAAGAATTTAAGTGCGTGCAAGACAATTTTCTGATTCAGTATGTGGATGTACCGACTGGAGAAAGTGCAAAACTTGACCTACTCTTGGGAAATAAGGCAGGGCAGGTGACTGAGGTGTCAGTGGGGGAGGACTTTGGAGCCAGCGACATTATACTATTAGATTTAAAATAGTGATGGCAAAGGATAGGCCAGATCTAAAAGCTGAAGTTCTAAATTGGAGAAAGGCCAATTTTGACGGTGTTAGGCAAGAACTTTCAAACGTTGATTGGGGACAGATGTTTGCAGGTAAAGGGACCGCTGGAAAATGGGAAGCCTTCAGAAATGAGATAACAAGAATCCAGAGAAAGTATATTCCTGTCAGGGTGAAAGGAAAGGCTGGTAGGTATAGGGAATGCTGGATGACTAAAGAAATTCAGGGTTTGGTTAAGAAAAAGAAGGAAGCATATGTCAGGTATAGACAGGATAGATCGAGTGAATCCTTAGA
>NC_057729.1:28243766-28248275 GCF_004010195.1 Chiloscyllium plagiosum
GCATTTTGGGAAAGAAAATCTTAACAGGACTTATACACTTAATGGTAAGGTCACAGGGAGTGTGGCTGAACAAAGAGACCTTGGAGTGCAGGTTCATAGCTCCTTGAAAGTGGAGTCGCAGGTAGATAGGATAGTGAAAAAGGCGTTTGGTATGCTTTCCTTTATTGGTCAGAGTATTGAGTACAGGAGTTGGGAGGTCATGTGGCGGCTGTATGGGACATTGGTTAGACCACTGTTGGAATATTGCGTGCAATTTTGGTCTCCTTCCTATCAGAAAGATGTTGTAAAACTTGAAAGGGTTCAGAAAAGAGTTCCAAGAATGTTGCCAAGGTTGAAGGATTTGCGCCATAGGGAGCGGCTGAATAGGCTGGGGCTGTTTTCCCTGGAACGTCGGAGGCTAAGGGGTGACCTTATACAGGTTTACAAAATTGAGGGGCATGGATCAGATAAATAGACAAAGTCTTTTCCCTGGGGTCGGGGAGTCCAGGTCTAGAGGGCATAGTTTAGGGTGAGAGAGGAAAGATATAAAAGAGACCTAAGGGCAACGTTTTCAAGCTGAGGGTGGTACGTGTATGGAATGAGCTGCCAGAGGATGTGGTGGAGGCTGGTACAATTGCAACATTTAAAAGCATTTGGATGGGTATATGAATAGCAAGGGTTTGGAGGGATATGGGCCGGGTGCTGGCAGGTGAGATTAGATTAGGTTGGGATACCTGGACGGATTGGACCGAAGGGTCTGTTTCCAAGCTGTACATCTCTATTACACTTTGATTGACAAATGCCTTTCTTGGGAATGAAATCTGCTGTTTTTGCCCACCTTAGATCCACAGCAATGTGGTTGATTCTGAACTGCTCTTTAAAGTAATCAGGTATACATCCAAGTTATATCAAAATGCTACAGAAGGAATAAACTGCAAACACGTTCTGATTTTCTCCGTTGTCTTCAACTGTTTTGGCCTGTGGTAGTTCTGATGTTTGCCAGACGTGGGGGCCTGGAATTTGGTATTTTCCATTCTGCTCATCATAAACCTTAGCAAATGTACATGTTTTCTAGTTAACTGCAGAATGATTGGAGTGCAAATTTTGTTTTCAGAAGAAAAATATTTGTAGCTGTAAATGAATAGTTAATTCATGTTTCCTTTTAGAAAATGTGTGCCCTGATGGTCGGTTAGTTTTATGATCTCCTGAAATTTTAAGTATTGAGAGGAGGGTTTCTCTTTGTCGCAAAGAATTAAATCCAAATCTCATATTGTTTTATATTTGTAAATCTTGATCAGAAAAGGAGAAGAAAAAGCATGGAGTTTATGGTTCTTCGAGATTTTCTTTTCTTAATTATTTAATTTGTCCCACTGAGGAAATGTTTGTCTATCTTTCAGGAACTGAGTCTGAGGAAGAAAGGACTGGAATGTTTAGTTTCTATACTAAAATGCATGGTTGAGTGGAGTAAAGATTTATATATCAATCCAAACCTTCAGACGAACCTTGGTGAGTTAGCAAAGCATCTGCTATCTGCCTTGCAAATCTCAAACTTTTACTTTCCTCATTATTTTTACTCCTCGCATTTAACATTGTGATGTTTAGAAAAACAGCCTTCCTTAGAAGTCATGAGCAATTTCTAAACAAGGTGCAATTAGTAAATAATACAACTGAAATATCAGGTTCTCACTAAATTAATGTGTAGGTCAAGAGAAGTCATCTGAGCAAGAGAATTGTGAAGGGAAACATTTGGAAGCTACTCGCCGACGAGGGAGTACAAATTCCTTTGACTCCACAATATCATCAGGTGTTGGGAGTATCAGTGCGCAGACATGTGCCGCAGATGATCCTGAGCAATTTGAAGTTTTGAAACAACAAAAGGATATTATCGAGCAAGGGATCGATCTGTGAGTACTCAACTTTAATAGCGGAGTTAAATATTTGTTGTGCTTTAAATCTTGCTGTTTGGTTTTGTGGGATTTTATGAAATTAATGCATGCACTTACCACTACCCTTTCTGTTGCCACAGGCTTTAAATTAAATTTAATTTAAACTTTTTAAAAAATGGATTTAACAAAGTTGCAGTAACTTTATGCATACAAAATTGAGGAAGGTGAAGGCTGTTTGATAAATCAAGCCTGCTCCATCTGAGGAAACTGTCTACTAATGTTATCTTTCTCCTAGTCTTTGCTTCAATGGACATTAAGATTTAAAGGCGTCACATTGTTGTTATGCACTCTTCGAGTCAGAGGACAAGAGTTGTTGCTTACTTTCATTTATTTTAAGTCAAATCTGTCCAAAATCAACTGAATTAGCAGGAAGGATGGAGGAATTTTGAGCCCCAAATCAAATTAATCTTTATTGTGAACTTACATTATTAAAGTCCTTTGCGAGGAGCCTTTAAGGCAATTTTTCAAATTAAACTTTTTTTCTTGGTACAAAGGTGATCATAGAGACGTTTTGCAAATTATTTGAAGTTTCTAGGAAACCACACCATTGAAACTAGTAACAATTCTGAATGACTTATAACATATTTATTTGTTTAGCATCAGGTTACTTAAGGTGGTAGACTAGATACAAATCAAAGTACTTTTTGGTATAAATACAATTCTATCAATATAAAAAGGATCAGCTTGCTACTAAAATTAATATATCGGAATATTTATTAGCAGAAACTTTCTCCAAAGAAAATACAGTCCAGTTTCCCTGGTCCATGGAAGTTTTACCTTTTGCAATGAACAAATCTAGTTGAGAGGATAATTCGGCAAAAGAATCTTCTATGACTTAGCACAATTGTGACTAGATTGCCAATTTTATCCAAATTGGAAACTCTTGGCCCCTAATATTTAACATATTACAATTATTGAAGATTCTCAATATTTAATGCAAGGTATTCTGGTGCTACAAAGATGCAATCAAATTACTCAAACAAATGAATTTTAACTCTGAGTGAGTATTAACAGAAATATGACATTTAGTCATATGGTGCTTAAAATTTCAGGTGTTAATAGCTGCACTAATGCATGGGAGCTGGCTCAAGCTCATGAGTTGCAGAAGATTTGGGCGCAGTTTAACAGAATCAGCAAAAAAAATTTTGAGTAAGTCTAAGAATTAAATCACTGGGAAGACGTGGAGAAAGTTTTGGCACCATCTAAAACTGTGATGCTGTACAAATGTAGATATTTAGCCCAAAGTTTGCTTCTCTTCATTCTATTGGAGGTAGTAATGTGAATACTCGTGGTATTTCAAGGCTGATTAACTGTCTGGACATAATGGCAAGTTGGGCCAAGTGACCTAGGAAGAGCTGAGGAGGCCGTCAGTTCTCAAAGTAAGCAAGGTGGAAAATCTGCCATGGGGCTCCAGTAATATGGCGAAAAGTTTTAAAGAGTTTAAAATATGAAACCTTTCTCCAGCCCTCATGCCTCATGTCATCATCTTGATGCCATCCTCATGCCCCACCCAGTGCCACTGAAAAGCTTCTGGCACCCTCCATGACCCCCAGCTGGTGGGGAAAGTCCCATGCAGGTTTACATACATTTCACATGCAGTGTTCTCCACAGTTAACAGTCCCAAAGAGCAGCTGAGTAAGTCCCCTAACCTTCACCCAAAAGGTAACCTGGGACCATATCCATAAGGGCTCATCAGCTCTCCAAATGAAATATGCTGACCATCCAAAACAAATGGCACCAGCTGATGTTTTAATTGATAAGCTACCTCTGCACCCACGCATATATATACCATGGATGGCCCATGAGAAAGGAAAAACCTGCGTCGGAGTGGGATTTAGCTTTTGTGACGTCTTCTGCCACTTTCTCTATGGTAAAGATGATCTTGGTTGTTGTGAATATCTGAGTAAATGTCAATTCCATTTTCCTTACACAAGCCAATAAGGTGACTCATGCAATAGGGTGGAATAGATTTATCACAATGTAAATGATGGTGGGGGAGGTGGGAATCTGGATGTCAAACACAAATTAAGAGCCAAAGCTACACTTGCCAGATTCCTGACAAAGGGCTTATGCCCGAAACATAGATTCTCCTGCTCCTTGGATGCTGCCTGACCTGCTGTGCTTTACCAGCAACATACACTCGACGTACCAGGACAGCCCAGAATGGAATACATCTGACTTGGTGAAATTCTGCCACCTAGCCAACTGTTGGCACTGATTTACTTGCTAGCCTCTTGTTTTCGACCAGAAACTTTATTTTTGATGGAATAGTTCATAAATAAATATTGCTATTTTGTTAATGAGTGACCCTTAAACCCATTGCTCAAAAGAGATTGTTCCATCCTTTCAAAACAAATTAGTTTACCCATAATTAATAACTTAGTAAGAAAAAGAAATGAAAAGTGTGTCCCTGGAAAAGCGCAGCAGGTCAGGCAGCATCCAAGGAGCAGGAGAATCGACGTTTTGGGCATAAGCCCTTCTTCTGGAATGAGGAAGGTGTGTCAAGCAGGCTAAGATAAAAGGTAGGGAGGAGGGACTTGGGGGAGAGGCGTTGGGAATGCGATAGGTGGAAGGAGGTTAAGGT
>NC_057729.1:28248306-28329008 GCF_004010195.1 Chiloscyllium plagiosum
AGGTTGGTGGGGTGGTAGGTGAGGACCAGTGGAGTTCTGTCCTGGTGGCGATTGGAGGGGTGGGGTTCAAGGGCGGAGGAGCGGGAAGTGGAGGAGAAAAGGAGGTATTGGGGCTGGAAAGGGAGTCAGTGGAAAGGAAGGGAGGTTGTTTGAAATTGGAGAATTCAGTGTTGAGTCCTCCAGGCTCTAGGCTGCCCAGACAGAAGATGTGTTCCTCCAATTTGCAGTTTGGTTTGTTGTGGCAATGGAGGAGGCCAAGGATGGTCTTGTCGGAAAGAGAGAGAGAGAAGGATAATTAAACTGGGTGGTGACTGGAAGGTTCGGTCTGCCCCGTGAGCCCGGCTGAGATGCTTGGCGAACTATTCCCTAAGTTTACGTTTGGTCTCCCCGATGTAGAGAAGACCACATCGGGAAAACCTGATGCAGTAAACTAGGTTGGAAGAGAGGCAGGTGAACCTCTGTCTCACCTGGAAGGACTGTTTGGGGCCCTGAATAGAGCTGATGGAAATATTGTCAGACTAGTTTCAGCTTCCAGCATGTTCTGCTGCTTTACAGTAGGTTGACAAATAACTGTGAGTTAAAAGCATCAGGTACATGCCTTTGTTTAAGCACCATTACTACCAGGGTAGTCAAAAAGTTAAATATTTAATCATAATGCTCCAAGACCCAAATTTTCCAATCTGATGAACTCATGTGAACAGAAAACGTGGACCAGACCATATTGAATAAGAAACAACTATTTATTATAAAGCGATTCTAGCCACAATCAAACAAAAATACCAAGTATCAACATATGGGTCCACTCGCCGAATCTCTAACCCCCTCCTTAAACACATGGACAAATGCACATACACAGGGACAAGCATACTCAAATGCTTACAGAAGAATCAGCAAAAATGGATATTATGGGTGGAAAAATAATAACTGGGGAAACCATTCAAAAGCACCAATCAATAAGATTTGGAGGGGTTTCTTTCACTTTCCAAATCTTCTGATCTCCAAGCTGCTTTTTCTTTACAAGATCTTTACTGCAGAATTAAGACAATTGGCGCTCCAATTGTTTGTCTTTCAGTAACTGGTTAGAGGCAACAGCTTAAAGGCAATCCTTGGGAAAGAACAGTTAGCTATCTTCTGGGTTTTGGCTACTTGGCTGTAGAGTGAGGGAGACCCTTTCCCTGCAGTCTGGAGACTCCTGCCCCTATGTTCACACATTTTCTGTTGCCTTGCCAAATAGTCAATCCCTTGTCAACCTAATGAATTCTGGCCTCCATGTTTGGTTTGTGCAATTAGGACCAATCAGCGATCTGCCTTGAGCAAAGCTAACACTAAACATACACACCCATGATGCCATGTCTCCCACAAAGCAATTCTTGTTAGCACACTCAATAAGTTACAATTAACTTGTTTTTGAA
Source organism: Chiloscyllium plagiosum (assembly GCF_004010195.1). Classification (NCBI taxonomy): domain Eukaryota; kingdom Metazoa; phylum Chordata; class Chondrichthyes; order Orectolobiformes; family Hemiscylliidae; genus Chiloscyllium; species Chiloscyllium plagiosum. The sequence continues at coordinate 28,249,719 of NC_057729.1, forward strand.
GGTGCACAAGCTCTTGCCACAGTTCTTAGTTGAAAACAGTCCTTTGCCATTTCCTTCCACAATCCAAATTTTTAAAAAATGTGGATTTTACATTACAATTTAGAAAACCTGTAAAATTCTTCTGTGTGACTGCAGTAGCTCTTGTTAAATGACAATGATGGCAGTAGTAACTTTTCCTTCATTTTCAGGTTCAACAGAAAACCAAAGAAAGGTGTGCAGTACTTGCAAGACCAAGGAATGTTGGGCACAGCAGCTGAAGACATTGCACAGTTTCTTCAACAGGAAGAAAGATTAGATTCTGTAAGATTTACATTATTTCATGATAAGCAACTAAAAACACTTATCTTAGGCAATGATGTTCTGTTCAATTTCTGAATGCAAAATTTGCTGAACATAAAATAGCCAATATCCTAAAAGCAAATAAAACCAAGTTATAGAATAAAAGAAGTTTTCTTTTGCCTTAGATTAGTATGCATACTTATTGTTTTTGAGCATAGAAATGCTGTATTTTTTGGGTAATTCAGGATTAGAATTACATGTGCCAAATAATAAACTTTTTAAAAAGCTACTTTAAGTATAACTATTATTAAAAACATTATTAATGTTCTCCCATGATTGACTGTATGATCATAGATGCAGGTCAGTATTTCAGTCTGATAATGATTTAAACATGGTGGATAGGTTTAACTGTAAGAATTGCACAACAGACCAAGTGAGCCAGGGACTGTACTTGGTGTATTGTATATTGCATGACTTTTTGTTGCAATGCTTCCCCTTGAGATTGGGATTAAACAAACTAATAACTATTATTTCCTTCCACTCCCTCGTGCCCACCCCCTGTCAAATCTCTGTACTTCCCCATGAATTTGACTTCAGTGTATCTTTATGACAAATATTTATTTCATTTGGAGTTCAATCAGTGTGATTAAAGGATCTTTATCTTGGAGAATCTTTTTAATTGTTCCAGTATTTGGCTTGTCTGTGGACTGAAAGAATCATTCGTCTTTCATTGTATTGTAATTTTTGAATCGTTGAATCGAGTATCAGAGTTTGAAATTAACTTAACATGACTGAATATTCTTGCATGCTTCCACAGAGTCAAGTGGGTGAGTTCCTCGGAGAGAACAGCAAGTTCAGCAAAGAAGTGATGTATGCTTATGTTGATCAACTGGACTTCTGTGAGAAGGATTTTGTTTCAGCACTTCGTATATTTCTCGAAGGCTTTCGTCTGCCTGGGGAAGCGCAGAAAATTGACCGACTTGTGGAAAAGTTTGCAGCTAGATATTTGGAGTGTAATCAAGGGTAATTCAAAGTGTAAAAATTTTATATCTTAAAGTGAGAACTGGTGATGCTTTCAAAAATTGTACTTGAAAATTTTCATCTATTTAATTAGGTAATGCACTTTTTACCCTACCTGTCCCCCCCCACCCAGACAGATACTGTTTGCAAGTGCTGATTCGGCATATGTCCTGGCCTACTCTATTATAATGCTGACAACAGATCTGCACAGTCCTCAGGTAACTTAATTCAGGAAAAAATGTCTTGTGAATGAAGATATGAATTTGTGTTGTGACTGATTTTCCTGAGCTAAACAGTATGAGAGATTAGCATTCCAATTAATTTGGGTTTAGGTTTCTGATGTCATCTCTTTTCTGCCTGCCATGGCATCCCCCTCTGAAAATTTTGTATGTAACACAATCATGAAATATAAATTTTCCTTCCCCTCTTGTGTCATCACATTGGGCATTATTGTATTTTATTGAAACTGCTATGGAAGCAATAAGGGAACATGTCACTTCACAAAGTAAAGTCAACTTTTTACTATTGTAGAGATGGGTGGAACTTCTAACTTTCACATGGTGCAAGCAGTTGATCTGGTAACGCGCATTTTATGTTAACAACCAAAGTTGAAATTTTGTCGGTGGTGTTAGCATCATTATTACCCTGTTGCTGGAGAAACAATATTTACTACAAGAAGAATTATTTGATACAAATAAGGCCACAGGAAAGAATGGGCGGCATGGTGGCACAGTGGTTAGCACTGCTGCCTCACAGCGCCAGAGACCCAGGTTCAATTCCCGCCTCAGGCGACTCACTGTGTGGAGTTTGCACGTTCTCCCCGTGTCTGCGTGGGTTTCCTCCGGGTGCTCCGGTTTCCTCCCACAGTCCAAAGATGTGCAGGTCAGGTGAATTGGCCATGCTAAATTGCCCGTAGTGTTAGGTAAGGGGTAAATGTAGGGGTATGGGTGGGTTGCGCTTCAGCGGGGTGGTGTGGACCTGTTGGGCTGAAGGGCCTGTTTCCACACTAAGTAATCTAATCTAATCTAATATCAAACCAGTGGTGTGTAGAAACAAAAGAGAAACTTTTAGTGCCTTCCTTTTTTTAAAAAAGTGATTTTTATTAGAAGCTTGATTCAAGAATCAGTTAAGACATCTACATCGAATCATAGAAACATACAGTACAGAAGAGATCTTTCAGTTGATTGAGTCTGTGTGGTCAAAAACTGCTCTAACACTACATTAGTCCTACTTTCCAGCACTATCTTAAGATTTCTGTTGTAAGGCTTGCATTGCATTATGTGTTGAACAGGTAAAGAACAAAATGACAAAAGAACAGTACATAAAAATGAATCGTGGGATCCATGACAACAAAGATCTGCCAGAAGAATACCTGTCTTCCATTTATGATGAGATTGCAGGGAAAAAAATTGCCATGAAAGAGACTAAAGAATTTTCAATCACACCAAAGTCTACCAAACCAAGTAAGTTTAATATTGACAATTTCATGAGACTTGATGTTAAATACAGAACATAAATACTTTAGTGATCCTTTCAAATACAAGAGTTATTGGATGTCATAATTTTTATAGATCGTAGAAATATTGGCCCAGGTATTATGGAGGCTTCATTCTGATTTTTTTCTTTTTAGGATCTAAGTTTGGGGGAATTATTGAAATGTTGATTCATTTCAAGTTCTGTTAAGATACTTTTTATTTGTTTAAAAGGCCAAGGAATCCAATTTTTTTCTTTCTACAGAACAAGCATTTTTTGGAAATCCTATAGTCCTGGCTAATCGCTGGGTTTGTTTGGTCACTGACTGGGTTTTGTGGCTTTTCTCTTTGGACAATGTTTTGCATTTTGTTGGAGTTTGTCTGGTTTTAGATAGGAAGTTTGTTTCCAATCTGCTGAAGATCTTCCCAGCTCTCCTCTTCTGTTTCTCTAAAAAGCCCTTGAGTATCCAGGACAATACCTGGAACAATATTCAGCCACTCTTGTGAAGACTCTGAGAAAATTCTCTATTTCTTGAATGTCAACAACAACTGCCAGTGGTCTGTGGCATGCACCCATGCAAATAAAAAGCCAATTTCAAACTTTACTTCTCAAAGGCAAAAGAGGATAATCATTCTTTGTCCCAAACTGAATCTCTATTGAGAGAAAGTCCCTCTTTTTTTTCCTCTTTTTACCATGTGTTTGGGTGTGTATTTTGAATTACTTAAAGGAACAAACAATTTTATCTTCTTATTACCAAGTGAAGGGGTGAGTGTTAACCCTTTTTTTCCTCTTAGACTAGAATGAGACTCTGGTTTCTTTTTAAACGTTTATTTGTGCATGTACAGGAGGCACATCAAAATAAATGTTGCACAACTTCAATTATATTGCTAGAATCAAGGTGTTATACTATTCTTACACATAACAAGCTTCCAATCGGCTATTCCTTTTAAAAATAGTTTCCAATCAAATGTACACTTTACAGTACTCCTATCCCTTCCCAATCATGTTCATGTTCCAAATTAATACATATGACTATATTATTAATCATATTCGGACCATTGCGCATGATTGTTATACAGCCGTATCATGTTCTAGCTGCAGTAGTTATTTTATAATTGGTTACCAGGGAAAACCTTGAATTAGTATTTGCCCAACACCTGATGCTGTCCTGACTTGAAGCTCCCTCCAGACACCTAACCCAGCCTACCACCTTGCCCATTCACCTGTCAGCCAGCCTATACATCACCTTACTCTACTTCCGCATCTATTTATCTTACACTTCATATTCTCTCCTTATCGTAAAGGCTTTGTATCTTTTTAAAGCTCTTAATTCAACTCCTGCTATAATGACTTTTGGTGACTCTGGTTCTACACTTGCTTTGTTTCAGAAACAATTTGAACTTTACTGGATTAATATCTCTTGATTTAATAGGAAATTTTCAGTTGAATTTTCTTTTCATCTTCGTATCAAGTGTTGAACTTTATCACCTTTGCTTGTAGGCGTAGCCACTGAAAAACAACGAAGACTACTATATAATCTTGAGATGGAGCAAATGGCAAAAACTGCGAAGGTCCTGATGGAGGCTGTTAGTCATGCACAAGCACCATTTACCAGTGCTACGCACCTTGAACATGTCAGACCAATGTTTAAAGTAAGTTTGATTCTCAGTCTCAGAATTTTCGTGTGACGAATGTAGAGACCATCACTACTTTTCTTGTAATTTTCTCATTTGCTTTGGAATTGGAAGTTAACATTAAGAATTGAACTTGGAGCAGCAAATGGTTTTAAGAGAGCCAAAAGAGTTTTTTTGCTGCGACTAGCCTGGGAAGTGATGCAACTTAATTACTAATTGAAGGACCCTGTAGATGAACTGGCAAAGAGTGTTTGCTCTGCTCAGGGCTGGCAGCTGGCTGGATGTTGAATTGGTCAATGAAGGGAGGACTTGTGCTAACCAACCAATGACAGAATGTTGTTTGAAAAGAGGAAAATAAAAAAAAGTCGGTTCTGACTGGATTTGGCAGGTGACAATGTGATTTTTAAAAAAACATCGAGACTGGGCTGCTTTGTTTTGATGTCTGTCCAGTTTTTCTCCAGTTAATGAGTTGTTGTTGAATGTTCTGAGAAAAGAATTCCAACCTGTTTTTTAAAAAAAATTTGGGAAGTCTGAATTCAGGCAACATATACTATTCTACTTGCCTGTGAACAATCAGGATGTTCAAGGATTTCTTAAGACTTGGTATCCATTGTTTGAAACTGTTTATTGAACGGGCAAATCACATTTATTTTTCTTTCTAATTTATCCCTTAACAGTGTGTTTGTGTGTGTGTCTCTCTGAGAGAGAGTAGAGGCTATGGTTATAGATATTAATTAGGTTGCCTTTGTTGTCTATTTATGTTCTACTAAAGTTACATGATTTTTGTTTAAATTACAAACTTGGTGGCTAAGGTACTGTCATTTGTAAAGACTGCTTAGAAGCAGTTGAGTAATTTTGAGGGCTATTGAATATTTTAATTTCCCTGTATTGCAAATCCACGTAGCAGTACGGATTTGGTTTGGCTTGCCATTCATGTGTCATAGCACATGACTGGGCTCCTGGAAAACTTGCAATTGACTGAAAATGATGAAATTGAATTGTTATATTTCCTATGTTTGTTGTGGAGTAGTAATTGTTGTTTGAATTCAAATTTTTCACTTATTTTTGTTATGTATACATGAGTAACATACTCAGACTATTTACTTCACTCGTAGCACAGAGGACGATCTGATGCTGTGTCACAGTGCTCTGTTTTATGAATGAGTGGTTCATACAGAACACCACATGAAGTCTGAAAGCATATTCTCACTTTCATTGACAACAATATAGAAGCCTTGAGAGAAAAAAAAATTATAGTCATACAGCACAGAAACAGACCCTTCAGTCCAACCAGTCTGTGTCAACTATAATTCCCAAACTAAACTAGTCCCATGTGCCTATGCTTGGCCCATATCACTCCAAATACTATTTATTCATGTACTTATTTATAGAGTCAGAGATGTACAGCATGGAAACAGACCCTTCGGTCCAACCCGTCCATGCCATTAAAGTGTCTTTCAAAAGGTATAACTATGCCTGCATCTGTCACTTCCTCTGAAAGTTCATTCCACAAACAAGTCACTGTCTGTAAACAAAAAAAAGCACAGTGTGTCTTTTTTGTCTGTCTTTTCTCCTTAAAAATATGCTCGCTAATCTTGAAATCCCCCACTCTAGGGAAAAGGCACCTGCCATTGACTTTACCTATTATTTTATAAACCTCTAAGGTCACCTGTCAACCTCCCTATGCTTTAATTAAGAACGTCCCAGCCTATCTAGCCTCTTATAACTCAAACCCTCCATTCCTGGCAACACCCTGGTAAAACTCTTCTGATCCCTGCCCAGCTTAATAATATCCTTCCAATAATAGGGAGACCAGAACTGGATATCTTACTCTAAGAAAAGACCAATGTCTTCTACAACCTCAATATAATGTCCCAACTCCTGTACTCAAATGTCTGAGCACTGAAGGCAAGCGCACTAAGCACTGCCTTAATCACCCTATCTATATGTGATGCAAACTTCAGAGAGCCCATTGACCCAACTGATCAAGTTGTTTTTGTATTTTTAGCTAACCTGCTTCACTGTCTGTTGTATGACAATCTTCATGTCATAAACTTGCTAATCGTGCTTTCTATATTCTCATCTAAACTATTTACATGAATGACAAATGAAAGTGGACCCAGTGCTAATCCTTGAGGAACACTGCAAGTTACAAGCCCTCAATCCAAAAAACAACACTCTTCCATCCCCCTCTGTTTCCTGCCAGTAAGCCAATTTTGTATCCAATTTGGCAAGCTTACCCTGAATCCCTTGTGATCTAACTTTATTGATTTAGTCTACCATGTGGAACCTTGTCAAAGGCTTTATCAAAGTCCAAGTAAACAATGTCTAGCACTCTGCCCTTGTCAATTTTGGTTTCTTCCTCAAAACGCTCAATACAGTTGGAGACACTATTTCCTTTGGACAAACCATGGTGACCATCCCGAATCATTTGTTGCTTTTCCAAATGCATATAAATCCTATCTTTCCAAATCACTTCAAACAACTTACCCAACACTGAAGTCAGACTCTCCGATCTGTAGTCACCAGGCTTGTCCTTACATCTCTCATTAAACAAAAGCACAGCATGAGCCACTCTCTAATCATCTAGCACCTCACCCATATTTATAGATGATACACACATTTGTATATAGTTCAGAGGAAAACATGCTGTGTTTTACTGGTGTAATTACGTAATCGTATGTTTATATTTTGTGTTGTTACTACAGTAATTTTGTTTCCAACCTAGTTTGTAGAAAACAGGAAGTCTGTACAACAGCTGTTTTGATCCTCTTGCTGTCATGGAAGATACTTTTAATTTTTCAAATGATGTTGGCATTAGGAAAAACAGGAAAAACTGCTCAACATTTGTGCATTTTTTGTTTACAGTTGGCATGGACACCACTTTTAGCAGCATTCAGTGTTGGCTTGCAAGACTGTGATGATCCTGATGTTGCCTTTCTTTGCCTGGAAGGTATCCGATGTGCAATTAGAATAGCCTGCATTTTTAGCATGCAGGTATGTATTCACACATTCTCGATTTGAATACTCTAATTTCAGATTTGTAGGCTTTTTCACACAACAGGTGGAATCTTTTGCTCTTCAGAGCATGAATTGAGACAGTTTCTGGTTCCTGAAAACTAACTTGCTGTTGGAACACCTGTCTGGGAGATGTCATGGTTTTGTGAGGAAAATATTTAATGCTGCACGTGCCTATGCAAGTGCACACAAAATCAGGAAAAACAATAGACCAGCAAAGGTCATGCAAAGATTTGGGATAAAGTACAAATTGGAGAAATTCGGAGTTTGCAAAGAGGTGTACAGGCATTCTTCCCCTCAAGCTTACTCTGCCATTTTGATAGATCAACGCTTTCATTTTCCTGTCTACCCCTATACCTTTTAGACTCTTGACTGATGAGGGAGTCAATGTCACTCTACTTTAAAAATATTTAAAGACCTTGACTCCACTGCTCTTTGCAAAACCTACTTTTAATGACCCTCAAATAAAAGGTTTATCAGTTCTATCTTATATTCGAAGATCCCTTATTTTGAAACTGGTGTCCTCTACTTTTAAACTGTCTAGCTTTTCCCAAATGGAGTCGCATTATCATGGCATCCACACTGTCTATGCCCCTGAAAATCTTATATTTGAAAAGAGCACCTGTTGTTCTCCTAAAACCCTAGTTGCCATAGATCTGAACCATTGCACCTTTGCTCAGAAGACCTTTCTTCCTGGAAATTAGGCAAGTGAGCTTCTCTAAACTGCTATGCAACTGTCTGGTTCTATTTAAGAAGATCAGAACTCTGCATAGTACACCAAATGTACTTCCACCGTGCACTGTACTCTTTTTATTTTTGTCCATCCCTCTTTCAATAAATGACTGTTGCATTGTCCTTCATAATCACTTGCTCTACCTATGCATTTATATTTTGTGATTCATGCACCAAGGCACTTTCATTCCTTTTGTATTGCATAGTTCTGTAATCTGTGTCCATAAAAGTAACATGCTGCCTTTCTATTCTTCCTATTAAAGTGACGAGGTGGAGGTGAGACCAAAGGGAGATTTGAATGTATAGATAATGTCAAAATTTGAGTATTAAGCATAGGGGTGTGATTGGCAAGGGTGACTTATGAAGTAGAGTTTGGAATGAGCACATTAATGGAGGATGAAAAATGGAAAGCTGATCAGGAAAGCATTGGGATAATCGAATTTAGACCATGTTTTTTTTTTTAAAAAGAGAAGCAAGTTTCAGCAACAGCTTTAAGATGAAGTGGGGGTATAAGTAGTTGGTGGGTTTTTTTTGGTGAAGATGATTAGCATCAGAACCTTAGCTTCATGTCACACTGGGGACACAGATTGTGAGTAATCTTGTTTTTCACATGAGACCTTGACCAGAAGAAAGAATGGGCTTAGTTGTCGGGTTGTAGGCAATTGTTTTGTTCCTGCAAATGTTTAATTGATCAAAACTGGGGCTTGTCCAGTATTGAATGTTGATAAAGCAGGCTGTTTTTTTTTTTTTGGTCCTGATATAGAAAGATATATCCTGACTAAAATCAAATCTCAATGTCAATTTGATTTTTGTTTCTCGTTCCTGATACACAAGAGAAGAATTTTGCATGTAAAATATTATTTGTGAATAGTAATCTTACATTTGAAATGAAATAAAATAATGCATCATTTGTGTAGATTGAACGAGATGCCTATGTGCAAGCTCTGGCCCGTTTTACGCTATTGACAGCAAGTTCTGGCATCACAGAAATGAAACAGAAGAATATAGATACGATTAAGACACTTATTACTGTGGCCCACACTGACGGTAACTACCTTGGAAATTCTTGGCATGAGGTAAATATTATGAGTGTGCTATTTCTTTCTTGGAAAAATTTGTCCTGTTGGGTAATGAATAAAGATAAATGTTGTTCTTCCTGTTAACCCGAATTCCTAATATCATCCAATATGTAAAGGCTAAGCAAGTAACTAAGAAGATTTATTTTACCATTATTCATGGCTTCAAAGCTTGTCCTTTTTAATTGTTGCTAACTACTGCTTGGATTTAAGTGCTATCTAATCAAATTGTACAGAAATGTTATCGCACTTCTGAAGCAGGTGGGACTTAAACACACAGATCCTGGTTGAGAGGTGAGGACCCTACCATTATGGCACAAGAGCCCTTCAACTTGGATCTGGCGCTGACCAAATACCAATACCATTTCAAAGCAGTTAATAAGGATCTGGTTGGCATGAGCATTCATCATCTGACCAGATGAAATAACCTGTTTTTAGTCCCGTGTAATTAATATAAAGCAGGAAAGTGACCTTCACTATGCCAACATTTCTCTTTTCTGATTTTAAATGATAAATGTTAGCTATTGAAAAATTATAGCTGGAAGTGAACTCTAGTGCTTCAACCACTGCTGAAATGTTTCAGATAACCGCTTCTGTGTGGAAGTTTCCAATATTTTAATTTTCAATTAATTTATCTCATAATTGTTCCTCTAGGAATAATTGAGGTAGTAAGGACAAATTCCTAATAACTCATTACTTGAAGTACTTCCAACTTTCATCTTGTTTGGTACTTTGCTTGGAAGTGGGCTAATCCTAAGACAAATGCACACTTGATGAAGACAATTTTTAGGGGAAATGCTTCAAATAGTGAAATGGAATTCTACATTGTGGGCGGCACGGTGGCACAGTGGTTAGCACTGCTGCCTCGCAGCGCCAGAGACCCGGGTTCAATTCCCGACTCAGGCGACTGACTGTGTGGCAGAACTGAACGTTTTCTTCCAGTCAAAATGCTAATATTCTAATCATTTTAGAGGTAACAGGAATGTAAAAGTCCATCTAAAATATCCTTTATCAAAGTTAACTTGTTGGATTTCTAATCTTCATGTTCCTAGATACTGAAGTGCATTAGCCAGCTGGAGCTGGCACAGTTGATAGGTACAGGGGTCAAGACTAAATATGTTTCTGGTTCCCTGCGAGCTAAGGATGGATTCACTGCAAGTTCTGGAACTGGAGGAGAAGAATTCTTAGGACTAGGTAAAGTGACCAACTTCTTCATAGAAAAGCTATTGTGTAGATGCGTCAAATGCAAACCTTTCTTTGAAATGTTTTGCTGAATTGTTTAGTTGCAAATGTAGATCGAATTTTAGATGTGTACGTGAAAGTTGTGAATAGTTGTGTTTTCATAGTTTGAGTTGTAATTACCATACAATAGTAAGCTAAGTTGTCCATTGTCTTTTAAGTTAGGTAATTTTTCTTTAATTAAATATATAAAGTACCAACTAACTTATTTAACACACCTTTGTTTTCAATACAACATGACCACAATAAGAAGTAATTGAAGTGTTTATATATTTGATAGAATAATGCACTTAACCTTTTGCTGATCCTTTTTCTTGCTGTGGTCATAATTTAATTACAGTTTTCCTTTTATGCTCATGGTATACATGTAAGAAAAGTTTATTTGTACACAAGAGAATATCCCAAATTTATATGACATTTAAACCTCAAAGATCTGCAGCAAATGAATACTGCCTTAGGATATTTTGAAGTTGTATAGCAAACACTGACCCTGCTTACTTGTACTATTGCATTCCAAGAAATTAGACCTTTTCAGTCACACTTCAAACTGGCAATTGTCCTATAAATGTGGATGGAAGTTCCAGGAAGTGAGAGAGACAATTCTGTATTTTAAATGTAGGGTAGGGAGACAGTTAGGAGGAGAAAGTGAGGTCTGCAGATGCTGGAGATCAGAGCTGGAAATGTGTTGCTGGAAAAGCGCAGCAGGTCAGGCAGCATCCAGGAAACAGGAGAATCGACGTTTCGGGCATAAGCCCTTCTTTCCTGAAGAAGGGCTTATGGCCGAAACGTCGATTCTCCTGTTCCCTGGATGCTGCCTGACCTGCTGCGCTTTTCCAGCAACACATTTCCAGCTAGGGAGACAGTTAGTTCAGTTGGCTGGACTTCTATTTTGCAGAGTGACACCAACAGTGGGGGTTTCCATTCCTGCTTAGGTGACTGTGAAGGTCTCACTTTTTCAACCTTGATCCTCACCTGAGGCTTGGTGACCCTTGGGTTAAAATAGCCACCAATATTCTTCCTTTAATGAGAGGGTAGTCCTACTTTCCTCCGGTCTGTGATGACTTTACTTTGTGTCTGTTTGACCATAAGTGGGCTGTGCACTTAGAACTGCCTATTCAGTAGCTGGTTTAGATATTAAGCAAAGACAATGTCATGTTCAAGACTATTACTATTTTGCCATTGTAACACAAATCATTGGTTTGTATTTGATTGAATTGTTGAAAACTTAAAAACATATTACTTTTATAATATTATCAAAGCTCAACTTGGTCAATGTTGCTTGTACAACACTCATCCAAAAAGTAAGTCTACTTGAACAACAGGAAAATGATCAGAGGTTTACATTAGCAATATAAACTTTGTAGTTATTGCTTTTAATGTGCTGAAATGTTCCAAGACACATTTCACAGGAGTGTTATCAAAATTTGGCTCAGAGCATCACAAAACTATTTGGATAGCTAGCCAACTGCTTCTTGACAGACATAGGAACGACTTCATGGAGGAAAGAAAGGTGGAGTTTTAGAAAATAAATTCTCAAGCTTGGGTCATGTCAGCTGAGGCATAGACGCAAATGATAGGCAGTTAAAGTTAGGGATGCTTAAGCATCTGAATCACTGAAGGATTACAAGCATTTCAGTGGGTTGCAGAGTTGGGACCATGTTGAGATTTGAAAGTTAAGTTGAGTGTTTTAAAATTAAGGCATTGTTTAAACAAAAGACAACTTAGGTCAGTGAGAATAATTCTGATGAGTGAATGGGGGTAGTGAATGGATTGGTCACGCCTTATTTTATCGCAGGCAGAGTTGATGGCTATGGTGGTAGGAACTGAGATGTAGCTGGTTGGGGGGGGGGGGGAGGTTCTGGAGGTAGAAATAGCAGTTCTAGTGATGGTCAGAAGATTAACTCCGCATCAGACAAGACACCACAGTTGTGTACAGTCTAGTTCATGTTTTCCAGGGAAAGTAATGAACACAATGATTGAGGGAATGGAAGTTTATAGTGAAGACTGAAGAAAATAGTATCCATATCAATCTCTTTCTTCTCCTCCTCTCCCCCCCCCCCCCCCCCAAATCGAGGATTTTTTTTTTTTTGCTTGCCTATTATGAAATGCCGAACAATCAAGATGACAGTAAAGAAATTGAGAGGCAGTGAAGTACAGCTGAAAGTTTTCTCATTAATATTGACCACAAACTCCATTTTTGGATGGTGTCACTGAAGGACAGCAAACAAATTTAAAAGTGGGGGTATTGCAGCATAAATTCTTGGGGTCTACAGATGTAACAATGCAGAAAAAGCCATTATAGTTGATGTTCTGACCATAACTGGATAGGTAGAAATGGATATAACTTTGCAAAGACACCCAGCTGGGAAAGGTATTGATGGAAGTTGGTGTTGTCAACCATATCAAATCCTTGCAGATGGGTTGAGAAGGAATAGTTTACCATTGTCACTGTCACATTATGGTTTGTTATTTGATAGCATGACTGTCCCGTGTTAAGGTTGACAAACTTGATTGAAAGGTTTCAGATGTGGAGTTCCAGAAAATATGGACTCAGATTTGGGAGTTGGGAATATTTTCAAGGACCTCTGAGGTAGTTGGAGGGCATGAGGTTTGAGAGGATGGAGGGTGTTGAGATTTTTGTTTTGTAAGACTAGAGTGATGATGTGTAAGTGTAAACTTTGCATTGCAGGCTGAATGTGGAAGAGTTAGCAATTTTAACAAATCAGATTAAGAACCAAATAGTTGTTTTTGAGAAATAAGCCAGTCACATATGGTGGTGAATGGCTGACCAGTTTCCAACATCTTTGTTCAAGTTTCTGTCTGTTGAATTTGAGGGTGCATTGATGTGGGTCATACCAGAGGACCAAGCCATGTGAGAAAGTCATGATTTTACTAGTGCTTGGGACGTCAAAGGTGGAGTGAGGATGTGGTTGAACAAATCAGTTATACAGCAAATTTCTGCAGTAACATGTTGGACTAGTGATAACTTGCATTGATATTGTGGAAAAACATTGAAAGGTCTCTGGTAGAGATTTAAAGTTGAATAAATGCCAAGCCAGGGAAAGACATTAGGATATAGTTGGCCAACATTTTTTGAGTATTTCCTTACTCTGAAGTGTGTATATGTGTGCTAATTTTGTGGGGTTTCTTTGTTTACAGGTACCTTTGGCACTGTGGATAAAAAACAAATAGCCAGTATTCAGGAATCTGTGGGTGAGACCAGCTCTCAGAGTGTGGTTGTTGCAGTAGATAGGTAAAAGAAAAGCCTCTCCTTATGGATTTTGTATGTTTATCTGAATGAGCAATTTTGATTTATATTTTAATTTCTTCCTTTTGCTAAGTCAGCATATGGCAAAACAAAGGAGTATTCAGAATTGTTTATTAAGCCACTTTTGTAATTGTCCTGTTATAAATTTATAGCTATTGCTCTGAACAGAGGTGCTCAAACGGGGCTACATTTGGAGATTTGTGTCCCTTGCAACCCTCCCATTTTAATGAAAGTTTTTTTAAAAAATTACTCATTACAGATATCATAGTTTAGACATTAAAATCTATATTTTAATACAAATAAAAATGAGCAACCATTAGACTACCTTTAAGGACACTTTGTTTTTGCTTTATGAGCATGGGTGACACTCTTTCAAGCACAGAACATCATGATGAAGTCATCTCAGGTTATGTATCTCTCTGCAGCATTCGTCCTAGCCATAAAAGACAAATTTCTGCACTACTCCAGTATGGAATTTTAATATTCATATTCCTACAATTTTGTAGTCTCAAAGCAAAGTGCAGATTTAATACCAATTGATATTTATTTTATTTGTTCATGGATAATTAATGGCAAGCTCAATGTTTAAGGACCATCTCTAATTGGCTTTGTGAGGTGACCATGAGCTTCCACCTTTTTTGGATATAAAGTGAATCGATTGACTAAATCCTGACACTTCTATATTGTGTGAATCTCTGACAAAGCTGAATGATCTACAAGGCATTTCTGACAGATGATTGTTACTAATGTTTCAACCTTATTTTTGTTGTGCTGGGCTCTTATCATTATTGGGGATCTTCCTCCCATTAATTTTTTAAAAGACCACCATTTTGAAGGTAAAGCAGAGCCTTATTCAGTTCTTCTAGTTGTGGGATTGCTCAGCTTTGTCCAGATTATGCTGCTTCTGCTTGAATGCAGTCCTCTGCAACTTCTCCAATTTGGGACTTCAGTTTTCGATAACTCTGGAACTTTTCTCGGCATGTCCTTTGTTCCCTTTTGAACCAGGGCTAGTTCCAGGCTTAGTGGTAATGATCAATTGAGCAATGTGCCTTCAGTTATGTATTGAATACTATTTTGTTGCTGTAGTTGATCTACATATGGCTGTTGGGTTTTGAGGTGCTGGATCTATTGTGAATCTTTTACTTAGAGCGGTAATAATATTATACAACATTATAGTGCATGTAGCCACTTGGTGGAGATTGATTTTCAAAACACAGTGTACATTCTGTGCCCCTGCCATCTTCTGTGGTGGTGTTGGGTCAGTGCCAATTTGATCTAACTTAGATTTGGCTGAATTCATTTGTGCTTTATCTCAGTCATTAGACCAAAGACTAGTACCTGAAGTGAGTGACCAGTGGACAGCAGCAGCCCTTTATATGTACAAGCTATTATTAAGAGTTGAGTAATGACAGATGTGGCTGTGGAGCTTGGGTTATATCTGCTTCTTAATTTATACAAACCAGTTTATTCATTATTCAAGGTGCAAGTCCAGAATGTTGAGTGTGATATCTTATCCCTGAGTTTGGGCATGTCGGTTTAAGAGAACAAATCTTAAAGAAAAATACTGAATTTTCTTTGCTCTTTTCACTTCAGGATATTCACTGGATCAACGAGACTTGATGGAAATGCTATTGGTAGGTTTGTATGTGTGTGTTGAGTAATTTGCCAGCTCAATTTAAGCAACCAAACTTCAAATGATTTAGATGTAAAATGAATCCGTGATTTGGATGGGTGGTTGGTTCATTATTAATTTTCACCATTTGGACATGAATGTGGGTTGAAGTTGGAAATCTGAGAGATTGCGGGGGGGTGGGGGGGGCGAATAGCATACAAGTAAAAGCATGATCCTAATGCTAGATTAAGGCACATGATTACAGCAGAGTAGAAGAAGCTTTAATTTCTACTTAATGTGGCAATGCTAAATGTTGCCTTAAATATGACAGAACTCTAGTGTCCAGCAGTAATTCCTTCATCTGGGGAAGGGCAGGAAACTGGATCAAAAGGCATTTCATCAATCAGCAGATAGTGAGTGCAAGTTATTATTTAGGGATGACCATCAAGAGGAAAACTGAGGAAACAAGTTGTTCATTTCATTTTCCTACCTTAACATGACTAAGCTAACAGGTACCATCAAACTAATGAAAAAAATTGCTTATTTAATTCCTTTGTTCCAGTTGGGTTTTTTCCACTCATGGTACATTATTAATCTGGCACATTAATAAGTATACTTCTTCAGCAAAGAGAATGACCAGCAAAAAGTTTGGTTCCAGAATTTTCACTCCTGTTCCATTAAAACTATCATAGGCACATTTAGGCAAATAGCTTCTTGAACCTCATGATTTGGAGATGCCGGTGTTGGACTGGGGTGTACAAAGTTAAAAATCACACAACACCAGGTTATAGTCCAACAGGTTTAATTGGAAGCACACTAGCTTTCGGAGCGACACTCCTTCATCAGGTGATTGTGGAGGTCTCAATCGTAACACAGAATTTATAGCAAAAATTTGCAGTGTAATGTGAAACTATCACTGTATTCTAACAGATGAAAGGCTTAACAGACAATCAATTTTTCAATGTATAATTTCAGTTACATCACACTGCAAATTTTTGCTATAAATTCTGTGTTACGATCGAGCCCTCCACAATCATCTAATGAAGGACCGTCTCTCCAAAAGCTAGTGTGCTTCCAATTAAACCTGTTGGACTATAACCTGGTGTTGTGATTTTTAACTTCTTGAACCTCAGCTGCATACACTGCCACCATGTGGACAGTTGATTCTCCTTGTTCCTGATTTTAAAAAAATTCTTCATGTTAAGCATCCATGAGTTGATAACAAAGTGTTAGCACCTCCATGTGGCCTCTTGTAGTTGTCAGAAAAGAGACTCAAATCCTACTTGAAAACTCAGGCATGTAATCTAAACTAGCATTCACTCCATTTCATGGGTGAGGGATGATCAGTGATATTGTTGGATGTGACCTTCAATCAAGGCCTTTTTGACTTTTATCCTTTCAAGCAAAATTTGTTGTTTATCCCTAATTACCCTTGAGAATGTGGTGATGAACCAACTCCTCGAGTCATTGCAGTGCATTGGTTTAAAAATCCTCTGATCTGTTGTAAAGGGAGTTTCAGGATTTTGACCTAACAAATGTTCAGTAACATTGTACCATGTCTGGAATTTGTGTGGCTAGGTAGGAAACTTGCAAGCAATGTTATGGTATTTCTGTGGATCTGTTGCCTTTTGTTTTCAAGATGAAAGAGATTGCAGGCTGTGAAGGTGCAATCAAGAATTTTGATTTAGTTGCTAATTAGCCCTAAAGAACCTTGTGACACTTTTGGGAGAGAATACTGTGTCCTAGGTAGTATTCCTTCCTCAGCCATCACCAGCCAAAACAGAATAGCTTATCATTGATTTTCATTTGTGTTTGCTACATCTTTTACTATGTGGAAACTGGTTGAAACATAAGCTTCCATAACACTTTGATTGATGTTTGAAACACAGTAAATGAATTTAAATCACTTGGCCTTGGTTCTAGAGATGTAGTCAGGTACTATATAAATGCAAACTTGGCTTTTTATTTTCTATTGTTATCAGATTGTCAGGGACATGCAGTGAAGCCCTCACTTGACACTCCAATTGCTACCAGACTACAGCTACCTGAAATTCAGCTAGGTGACAGATTTTGAGTCCTTTACACCCCTACCACCAAACATTCTTGGATGCCACAAGCTATTCCTATACATCTGAATCTGACCATTGCTTTCTCTTTATATATTGTTTCAACTTGTAGTAACTTTTCTGCAAACGGTTGCAATATTCATTTGTAGATAGGCAGTTACACAGTTGACAGTCATGAGCATTGTTAAACTCAATCTTGAGTTCATTACTAAAACATGTCAAAGAGATATTGAGAGGGGGAAAAAATGGCAGATTTGCAGAAATATTTGAGTAAGGAGTATAAAAAACTCAGCAAACTGCAAATTGAACAGTTTTAAGAGTAAGTGGCTTGAAGAATGAGAGACCCAAACAAAAGTTGCTGGTAAAGTTCAGCAGGTCTGGCAGTATCTGTGAAGAGAAATCAGAGTTTTAATGTTTTGGGGTCCAGTGGGGTTCTGAGGAAGGGTCACCAGACTTGAAATGTTAACTCTGATTTCTCTTTGCAGACATTGCCAGACCTGTTGAGCTTTTCCAGCAGCTTCTGTTTTTGTTTCTGATTTACAATACCCTCAGTTATTTTTTGGTTTTCATTGAAGGATGAGAGAATGGGCAACACACAAACTGGAAGGCAGAAAATTAATTTTGTTTTGTTTACAAGCCATATACCTGTATTGGGTTTCTTTGCAACACATTTTGGAATAATATTAGAATGTTCTCTTCAATTCGCCAGTTGATTTTGTACATTGGCTGTGTGCTGTCTCTATGGATGAGTTGGGTTCACCTCACCATCCACGCATGTTCAGTCTTCAGAAGATTGTGGAAATTTCGTACTATAACATGGGTCGAATCAGGCTTCAGTGGTCAAGAATTTGGGAAGTGATTGGAAACCACTTTAATAAGGTACAATTTTGTTGATTTTGGCCTTTTCTGAATAAGTTTCTCATTTGGCAAAAGTCCAAAGTTCATAAATGTTTGTGCTTTTGTGACTAATAAATGCTTTTTATGGATTTTTGAAAGAAACCATTATATACATGAAAACTTGGTGGACATGCCAAATGTTGCCTCGCAAAAACACAAGATTCTCCTGCTCATAACAAACTCATTGTATTTGTGTTCTGGTACAGGTTGGATGCAATCCAAATGAGGATGTTGCCATTTTTGCTGTTGACTCTTTAAGACAACTGTCAATGAAATTTTTGGAAAAGGGAGAGTTGGCAAACTTTCGGTTCCAAAAGGACTTCTTGAGACCTTTTGAGCACATAATGAAGAGGAACAGGTAATAATATATCTGTTGAATATATTAATATGTGTATATATGAATATATAACCAAATTAGACATAGCACATTTTATCAACAGTTTTATTTCCTTAATATATTTTTTCTCAATGCTTGATTCACACTAATCTCCAATATTCAACACATGTATAACTCAGACACCAATAATTTTTAGTAGTGAATTCATTAAAGGTGCATGTTATTGTTTTTGCTAGTTGCAAAGCTCAGTATAATTTTGGTTGTATTAAAAGTATGCACGTGGGTTATTGCTGCTCTGATATCACCTTTCCACTCGTATTGACTTTGCCAGAATACATTGTTCCCTGAACACTGTCAATTCTAAAAATGGTTCAGGGTTATGGTTCAAGCTGTGCTCAAAAATGTTGCTCAGTGTGGTTGTGCCTGAGCAAGCATCAAAGGAAAGGAGTGGTTCAGTCCTGATATGAAATTATTGGTTAATTCCAGTTCATCTCAAATGCAGTTAGCTTGTATAACAGCATTTTTTTTTAAAAAGTGAAAGATGAGAAAACAACGAACTTCGATAATATCAGCATCTTCCTGGTAGAAAATGACCTCATATATTCAGATATACTGTGGAATGGGACTGTATAGATGAAAACAACAGGCCAAAGATAGCTTTAACATAACCAAAATTCTGACAGGAAGGAGAAACCACTGACAAGTTTAGATCAAGTAGGAATTAAAAGGAAGTTAAGCTGATAATGTCATGGAGGTGCATTAAGTCAGGGGTGTGTGTGGATGGAATGAATTAGCTATGCCAAAAGCTATGGAGAGCTCAGGCAATAAGAAGAAATAGTTGTCAGTTCTAATTACATCAGTGATCAAAGTATCCTATTATAAAGGAGCTAAAAATGTTGCTTTGTCCCAGGATACAAGTTTTATTCGAGCAAGATAAACAAGTTGTGAAAAGTTCACCTTCCCATTTTATTGTTTTTTTTGTTTCTTTTCCCTGGTTGATTGATTTCAAAATTTATATTCTCAATACCAGCAATCAAAGATGGGCAAGTCAGAGCATGTTTGAGGTATCTTTGATTCCAAGGTATGGAACAGAATATGTGAGAATCCTGAAAATGGAATATATTATTTTTTTAATTAAACAAAACTTCAGATTCGTCAGAATCCATTTTGGATCTACATAGAATACAATTTATATTAAATGCACAACTTCATTTGAGGAAATAAATTTTTGACTATTGTAGCCTTTCTGTAATATTTACAATTTGTTTTCTCATCTGCAGAACTGTTTACTTTTGTATATTTCAGTAAAGTAATTGGGATAGGAGATCTACTACAAATGTCCAAGTACATAATTTCTTCTGTAAATCTGTCTGAAGCTTAGCAACTGAACTTAAATTTATAATGCAAAAGCAAACATGTTTGCTTTATGTGCTCAGGTCACCAACAATAAAGGACATGGTCATTCGGTGCATTGCGCAGATGGTAAATTCACAGGCTTCAAATATTCGTTCGGGATGGAAAAACATTTTCTCCGTATTCCACCAAGCTGCTTCAGACCACGATGAACCGATTGTGGAGTTGGCCTTCCAGACTACTGGGCACATTATCTGTAAATTTTTTTTTATTAAATGCTGTAGTACAAGTGTTGTTAGAACTCCTTTTCTAGTAAATTACTTTAATTAAGCTTCACAGATAAATATACAAATTTATGCATAAATCATAGTGCATTGAAAGCTCAAAGTAAGTAGATATCACCATTTAATCCACCACAGTAGTCTCCCTGTACCCAGGGGGATACGTTCCAAGACATATTGTGGAAGCCCAAAACAGTGGATAGTCGCAAACCCATTCATTTAACTGAAAAACTTAACTCCCCAGCAGCCCCTGGTCCCTGCTTCTGGAACATGCCCTATTATATGTTCGGGCCGCAGGTAACTGAAACTGTGGAAACCAGACCCGCATGCACAGCAGTTGGTCTGTGTCTGAAAATATTTTAATAGATGAAAATAGAACTGAATATTATCAATTAGTGCTAGCATTGCCTTTATGGTTGAAATCTGTTGACAGCTATGGTGTCTAAATTAAAGAGAGTGAATGATCAATTATTCTTCTGATGGTTGTTTGTTTCTTAGTGGATGTTTTTAAGAAGCATTTTCCGGCAGCCATTGATTCATTCCAGGATGCTGTGAAATGTTTGGCTGAGTTCGCTTGTAATGCTGCCTTTCCTGACACCAGCATGGAGGCTATCCGACTTATTCGACACTGTGCAACATATGTATCTGAGCGACCACAAGTGAGTTAATATCAATTAGAAAGAGTGACAGTTTTTTTTAATATCACATCTTTACGATCTAAGGACATTCCAAACAGCTTTCTAGTTAGTATTTCAGGAAATTTCACAGACAAATTGTGTAAAATAAGATTTCATAAAGCAATATAATTATTACCAGATAATTTGTTGAGATGTTATTGGTCAGTGGTAGTAGGCCAGGAAATGAGGGAAAATTTCCCTTTACATGGAAAAAAGATTCCTACAAAATGTTTCAGGAGAAATTGTTTTACATTTGAAACAAATGACTCTATCTCAAACAATGCAGTTTTCCCTCAGAACAGCATTGGAGCTTTGACCTATAACTTGTCTAAGGACTTGAACTGACAGCTTGATTCAGATACAAATATGTTATCCTTGAGACATAGCTAACAACATAATATTGCTGGCTTGTGCTGATCTGTTCAGATGTCAATTGTTAAACTGCTGATGTCTCAAATTATTTCATATTGGGTTTATATTATGGAATTTTATTTGTTGTATTGATTTTGTGCAAAGTTATGTTAAAAATGTCAACTGCAGACCTATTTTCTAAATGAGCAACAAAACAGTAAATCCATTTCATCAGTCAGTTCAGTTGCCTTTTAAATGTGCCCAGTGATAGTCTTTTTAAATATTGAATAATTTAATGTGAGGCCTTCATGAACTGAATGAAGAAGCTCAATCAATAGAAACTACCATTTAAATGCTCCTTGAAAATGGATTAATATTTGAAGAGTGCCACACTAATGATACTAGATTGACTTTGGCACAAAGCCACACTAAGGTATTGGACTGGACTGGATAACAAGTTTAATCAAAATGGTAGATTTTAATAATTTGAGGCACATAAAGGTATTCGGAAGGAACCAAGTCATGTACTACTATTTTCAGAATGAGCCAAAGTTTAGGGAAAAAAATTCTGCAATGCTCTGAGAGATCAAATCTGTGCATTAAAAAATTCAAATAGCCGAATATTATTTCCCTTTTGATTACTTTAGATGTGGAAAGTAACCTTATTAGAGAGAATCTTAGATCTGTTCCAAGTCTAGATAGAATCCACTAGGACTTGGTAGTCCTCCAGTCCCCTCCCCCACCATCTATCTAGAAATAGAAATAAATAAAAACTCCAAAAATGACAAATATTTTGTTTGTACGTGTATATTATGTGGTTGAAGTAAAAATTAATTGCTGAAATTGTAACCAAGATATTTTGATTATATGGATTTTATATTAGCAGATTAAATTTTAAATTTATTTTGTTAGGCACTGAAGGAATACACCAGCGATGACATGAATGTAGCTCCTCGAGATAGAGTATGGGTTCGAGGATGGTTTCCAATTTTGTTTGAGCTTTCCTGCATTATTAATCGTTGCAAATTAGATGTCCGTACGAGGTAAGAAACAGTTCCTTTGCGATGCCTTCATTTAAACTGGAGAGTAGATATGTTACAACTATGACTTGTAATTACATATTTCGTGCAATCTGTTTTTCAGAGGACTTACTGTAATGTTTGAAATCATTAAAAGCTACGGCCAAACATTTGAGGAACACTGGTGGCAAGATCTGTTTCGGATTATCTTTCGAATATTTGATAACATGAAACTTCCGGAACAGCAGACTGAAGTAAGGCAGAAGTAGGCTTAGTACAAATTTTTAATTTGATCCTTTGTTGCACAAGATCCAGAAGAATTGAAAGCAGTAATTATTTTGACAGGCTGCCACACAAAATGCTCTTGCAATTTGTTCCAGATAACTTGAATAATGAAAAAAATAAACTTGTACGCAAGTTGTTATGACATAGAATTTGCAACCTGAAAGGATGTTGGATCTAAATTCAACAGCTTCAAAAGGAAACTGGATATATGAAGAGGTATTTCCACAGCAGTGGTGCTCGTAGGAGTCTGTGTGCACTACATGATGAATGGCCCCTTTCTGTATCATATAATGAATTGATGTTCCAATATAAAAGTTGCAGTCTGTTTGCTGTCTTTATAAATGATCGATCCTTCCTGAAAATTGTCACCCAAAATACGTAATTAATGTAAGCAACTATAGTATTTATCAATATTTCTCCATATTTTGTTTCATCTACTCTAATTAACTAATGTAGTTAATAAAGATAAAGCCAACTTCCATACAACTGAGTAGATAAAGAAACTATGCAGTGAAGTGGCGGCACGGTGGCTCAGTGGTTAGCACTGCTGCCTCACAGCGACAGGGACCCAGGTTCAATTCCTGCCCCGGGCAACTGTCTGTGTGGAGTTTGCACATTCTCCCCATGTCTGCGTGGGTTTTGTCTGGGTGCTTCAGTGTCCTCCCACAGTCACAAAGATGTGCAGGTTAGGTGAATTGGCCATCCTAAATTGCCCGTAGTGTTAGTGCATTAGTCAAGGATAAATGTAAGGGAATGGTTCTGGGTGGGTTGCTCTTCGGAGGGTCGGTATGGATTGTTGTGCTGAAGGGCCTGTTTCCACTCTGTAGGGAGTCTGAATCTAAAGTTCCTGCAGTCACAACTTCCGAGTCTCTTGTTAAGTCCATTATCTGCTGATATAAGCAATATAGGGTCATAGAGATGTATAGCACGGAACGGACCCTTCAATCGAACGTGTCCATGCCAACCAGATATTCCAACCCAATCTCGTCCCACCTGCTAGTACCTGGCCCATATCCCTCCAAACTCTTCCTTTACCCTTATACTCATATACCCATCCGGATGCCTTTTAAATGTTGCAATTGTATTAGCCTCGATTCCACCCAACTAACTTTCCTGGATGTATTTCTGAGAATATCCTCCCTAAGTACAGCTGTAATGCTATCCCTTATCAAAAACGCCACTTCCCCCTCCTCTCTCGCTTCCCTTTCTGTCCTTGCTGTAGCAATCATATCCTGGAACATTAAGCTGCCAGTCCTGTCCATCCGTGAGCCATGTTTCTGTAATTGCTATGATATCCCAGTCACATGTTCCTAACCATGCCCTGAGTTCATCTGCCTTCCCTGTTTGGCCCCTTGCATTGAAATAAATGCAGTTTAGTTTATCAGTCCTACCTTGTTCTCTGCTTTTGTTCCTGCCTGCCCTGACTGTTTGACTCGCCTTTTGTACCAGTGTCAGATTGAAATTTTTTCTCACTATCTCCCTGGGTTCCCCCCCCCCCCAACCTTACTAGTTTAAACCCTCTCGAGCAGCTCTTGCAAAACTCCCTGCCAGTATATTAGTCCCCTTCCAATTTCGATGCAATCCGTCCTTCTTGTACAGGTCACTTCTACCACAAAACAGCTTCCAATGATCCAAAAATGTGAATCCTTCTCCCTTACACCAGCTCCTCAGCCATGCATTCATCAGCTCTATCCTCCTATTCTTGCCCTCACTAGCTCGTATCACCGGGAGTAATCTAGATATTGCTACTCTCGGACCTCCTTTTTAAATTTCAGCTTAATTCTTTGTAATCTCCTTTCAGAATCTCAACCTTTTCCCATCCTATGTCGTTGGTTCCAATGTGGACAATGACCTCCTACTAGTCCCTCTCCCTCTTGAGAACATTCTGCACACTCTGTCTGAGACATCCTTGATCCTGGCAGCAGGGAAGCAACATATCGTTCTGATTTTTCGCTGCTGGCCATAGAAATATCTGTTTGTACCTTGGACTAGACAGTCCCCTAACACAATCGGTCACTTGGAACCTGACGTACCTCTCATTAAATTAGAGCCAGTCTCAATACCAGAAACTTGGCTGTTTGTGCTACATACTTCTGAGTGTCCATCACCCTCTACATTTTCCAAAACAGCATACTTGTTTGAAATGTGGATAGCCATAGAAGACTCCTCCACTACCTGCCTTACCTCTCTTACCTTTCTTAACCCATTTATGTGACTGACTGCATCTGAGGCTTTCTCTCCTTCCTTTAACTGCCATCTATCACATCCCCTTGCTCTTGTAAATTCCTCATTGCCTCTAACTGTCTCTCCAACCAATCCATTTGATCCAATAGGATTCGCAACCACAGGCATTTATTGCAGATATAATCCTCTAATGCGTAAACTTTCCCTAAACTCCCACATCTGACAAGTAGAGCATATCACTCTACTAAGGGCCATTTTTGCTCTTTCAATCTACAGACCCAGAAAATAGCACAGTCTTATTCCTCTACAAAACACTGCTCCAGATTAAATTAATACTTATGGCTTACATTTTAAGTTAAATCAAGAGACATAGCTCAATAAAACATTTAATCAAGAAAAAACCCACTTTACTCACTACTGCAGACTTATTTTAAGGCCGTGCTTAAAATCCACTTATCTACTTCTCTGCTGTGACCTTTCCCAAACAGGTTCCTCCAAGATCAGTTGTTTTTTAATTTTCCCAGACTCACTCTGATGCCAGTGATACATGAATTTAACAGCAAAGGCAGTAACTGGTAACTCTGTCAGTTAGCAATGTGGGTTTCTCTATCTCTTTCCTGTCTGTCTGTCTGTCTCTCTCCTGCACTGACCTCATCATATGCTTCCTTTGTCTCGTCTTCTCCCTTTTAAAAATACTGTTGTTTTGACTTTTTTTTTCTCAAGTTCCAAAACAATGCAAAGGCATATAAAACAAGTCACTGCTGCTCCTGGAATTCGAGGAAATCACCTCCAACACCTAAAATACCTCAAAAAAGGAACAGCTGTTACAGCCAGAAAGTTTTCCTGTCCTCCATCTTGGATTGCCCAGAATCCTTCTATGCCTGACAAAATGATTTTGTTTTATTACCTCAACTGTATTGTTAAGTTTTACTGTTACATTTTACAAAAACATGCCTACTGTACAATTAAATGCTACATCTATTTCTTTACAGAAGTCCGAATGGATGACAACTACATGTAATCATGCACTTTATGCTATTTGCGATGTTTTCACACAGTTTTATGAAGTTTTAAATCATGTCCTATTGGATGACATATTTGCTCAGCTGCATTGGTGTGTACAGCAAGGTAACCTAATTGTCTTTATTCAGGAATTGTGTACAGGTAGACTTTTAAAATATACAAGAACCATTTGAATTGTTGTTTGGTAGTCTGGAGCTTGAATATTGCTGAAAAAGAGACATGTTGCCAAAGCTTTTTGTCGTGCACTTATCAGGATAAATGCAAGAATACCAAATTTGAAACAATCATGGCGACTTACATGAGAGAATAAAGGGCTGATTGATTTGGCAAAAGTTTGCAGAGGAGAATTTAACAGAGTTAAATTGCAAACTTCCTTTTGAGCATGCTCCTTTTGCCTGTAAATGTATGGGAATAGATTCTAGGAAGAGTAGCTTGGCGCACTGCAAATTAGAAACAAAATAAAGAAAGGAAGCCTCTCTGCAAGAGCTATTATAGGCTTTATGACAAACGAATCCATGCTGTTAGCATTGTTTTGCACCACTGTTCTGCCCTCCTAAGTTCAGTGACTCTCCCACTCTACTTGTAATGAATTCTGCAAACTGTTGTTTGTTTGAAATTTTATGATCTTGTATTTGTTCTGCAGATCACAAGATGAAAGTCTTCAGTCACATGTCTCTCAGCTTGTGATTTCAATGAAATTCTAGCTGAATATTCCCAGTGATTGGTTTTATAAGAAAAAGAAGTAAGCATATGTTAGGTACAGACAGGATAGATCGAGTGAATCCTTAGAGTGAAGGCAGTAGGAGTATACTTAAGAAAATCAGGAGGGCAAGTAGGGTTAAGGAGAATCCAAAAGGTTTTTACAAATACATTAAGGCCCAAAGGGTAACTAGGAAGAGAACACAGCCCCTTACAGATCTGCAAGATGGCCTTTATGTAGAGCCACAGAAAATGGGGAAGATACTAAACAAGTATTCTGCATTAGAATTTACTGTGGAAAAGGTCATGGAAGATAGAGAATGTAGAGAAATAGAAGGTGACATCTTGAAAAATGTCCATATCCTGAGGGACAGGATGTACATGTATTTGGAAAGGCAAGACTGATTACGGATAGTCAGCATGGCTTTGTGCATGGGAAATCATGTCTCACAAACTTGATTGAGTTTTTTGAAGAAGTAACAAAGAGGATTGATGAGGGCAGATCGGTAGATATGATCTATATGGTCTTCAGAAAGGCGTTCAACAAGATTCCTCAGGGGAGATTGGTTAGCAAGGTTAGATCTCATGGAATACAGGGAGAGCTAGCCATTTGGATACAGAACTGGCTCAAAAGTAGAAGATAGCGTGGTGGTGTTTTCAGATTGGAGGCCTGTGACCAGTGGAGTGCCAAAAGGATTGGTGCTGGGTCCACTACTTTTCATCATTTTTCTAAATGATTTGGATGCAAGCATAAGAGGTACAGTTAGTAAGTTTGCAGATGGAGGTGTAGTGGACAACGAAGGAGGTTACTTCAGATCACAACGGGCACTTGATCAGATGGGCCAATGGGCTGAGAAGTGGCAGATGGAGTTTAATTCAGATAAATGTGAGGTGCTGCATTTTGGGAAAATAAGTCTTAGCAGAACTTGTACACTTAATGGTAAGGTCCTAGGGAGTGTTGCTGAACAAAGAGAACTTGGAGTGCAGGTTCATAGCTCCTTGAAAGTGGAGTCTCAGGTAGATAGGATAGTGAAGAAGGCGTTTGGTATGTTTTCCTTTGTTGGTCAGAGTGTTGAGTACAAACAGACCCCACCACCAGGGATATATTTCCCTCCCCACCCCTCTCCGCCTTCCGCAAAGACCGTTCCCTCCGTGACTATCTGGTCAGGTCCACACCCCCCCTCCGACCCACCCTCCCATCCTGGCACTTTCCCCTGCCACCGCAGGAACTGTAAAACCTGTGCCCACACCTCCTCTCTCACCTCCATCCAAGGCCCTAAAGGAGCCTTCCACATCCATCAAAGTTTTACCTGCACATCCACTAATATCATCTATTGTATCCGTTGCTCCCGATGCGGTCTCCTCTACATTGGGGAGACTGGACGCCTCCTAGCAGAGCGCTTTAGGGAACATCTCAGAGACACCCGCACCAATCAACCAAACCGCCCCGTGGCCCAACATTTCAACTCCCCCTCCCACTCCTGCGAGGAGGTTGAGCAATTCATCAACTTCACCAACACATTCCACCCTGACCTTAAATTTACCTGGACCATCTCTAAAGGAGCCTTCCACATCCATCAAAATTTTATTATCTCTCCACGCTTCAGGCTCTCTGCCTTTATTCCTGATGAAGGGCTTTTGCCCGAAACGTCGATTTTGCCTGTCCTCGGATGCTGCCTGAATTGCTGTGTTCTTCCAGCACCACTGATCCAGATGTTGAGTACAGGAGTTGAGAAGTCATGCTGCGGCTGTATAGGACATTGTTTAGACCACTGTTGGAATATTGCGTGCAATTCTGGTCTCCTTCCTATCAGAAAGATGTTGTGAAACTTGAAAGGGTTCAGAAAGGAGTTCCAAGGATGTTGCCAGGTTTGGAGGATTTGAGCTATAGGGAGTGGCTGAACAGGCTGGGGCTGTTTTCCCTGGAGCATTTGAGGTTGAGGGGTGACCTGATAGAGGTTTACAAAATCATGAGGGGCATGGAAAGCATAAATAGACAGAGTCTTTTCCCTGGGGTTTGGGCATCCAGAACTATAGGGCATAGGTTTAGGATGAGAGGGGAAAGATATAAAAGAAATCGAAAGGGACAACTTTTTCACGCAGCTGGTGGTACATGTATGAAATGAGCTGCCAGAGGAAGTGGTGGAGGCTTGTAGAATTGCAATATTTGAAAGGCATGTGGATGGGTATATGAATAGGAAAGGTTTGGAGGGATATGGGCCATTTGCTGGCAGGTGAGACTAGATTGGGTTGGGATATCTGGTCGGCATGGACGGGTTGGACCGATGGGTCTGTTTCGGTACTGTACATCTCTATGACTCTGTGATAATATCTGTCTGTTTTTCATGGAACAAGTAATACAGAAAGATGTTTTTTAAACCATCTTGGCCTAATTAAATTTTCAGTTTTGACAACTGCATAATTGTATTTACAAGAGATGGTAATTTGACACCTTGAACCAATTTGATTTGAATGGGTGGTGATACATTGAAGTGTTTCTTGCAATTTTCAAGTGATTTAATTCTTTTTCTTTGACCCTTTCATGTCGTTATAGATAATGAACAACTGGCCCGATCAGGAACAAATTGTTTAGAAAATGTGGTCATACTAACTGGACACAAATTCAGTCCTTTAGTCTGGGATAAAACCTGTGCTTGCATGCTGGGCATTTTCAAGACCACTATTCCCCATGCGTAAGTTCAAGTTGCCATATATCAAGATGGCTGTAAAGGTTTGTGTGCTTTTTTTTCCAACATTGACAGTTTAACTGAATCCGGAGGTACTATAGCCATTGCATGAACACTTCACGCTCACTTTAAAAACCCAATCAATTGTGGCCTGATGGCACCTTTTATTGACTTACTCTGATTATCTATTTTGTGTTTACTATGCAGCCTTCTAGCATGGCGACCCACAGGCATGGAAGAAGAACCTTCAGAGAAGAATTCAGTGAGTGTAATTTGAATCAAATAATTACAAGGTCTGAATGTCTAAAGACTGCTTTTCTTTCAAAAAGTGCTCATTATTCTGTTATAACTTAGACATGTCTCATTGTTAAAGGATTTGGAAGTTGATCGTCAATCAGTCTGCAGTACAGATCGAAACCTTTCTGAAAAAGGTCAAAGCCAGATATCTAACACCAGTGATGAAACTTGGAAGAATAGACCACATGCAAGTAAGTTATGTTTTTGTGCTCCATGTTTTCTGTTTGTTAAATATTCATGGAGGATTTTCCTGAACAGTTGGTTATAAATATCTATTTGTTCTAGCTATGTATGAATACTCTTCAATTGATAAGCGTTGCTGCAACAAGCACTAATAAGTATAGATTCCAGTTGAAGTAACAAAGGCTACAATCTGAGTCTTGGAAAAACTTTAAAGTCACCCTTCTGCATAGGGTGAGGAAAAAGAAGTTAACAATCCTCCTGCTTCTGCTGACTGTCGAATGACTCATGTCAGCAAATGAATGTGAATGGCATTATGTATCGTTTTTAAGGCGCAACAAAACATAATTTGGGGTTAATAATCACATTCTTCTTAAATTTTAAATGTGTGAACAGCCAGAATGCTGGATTTTTTTGCATGGTATCTGTATATTGATTAATTGAATTTTCAAATTCTCCTAATCTCGTATCATGTTCCGTATTACATCCAATAGCAGGGAAAAAATTGACTCAGCAACTTGTCTATGCAACTAATGACTGACTGTTTAGATGACATGTCAGCATCCAATTAATTCTTTTGAGTTGATGCATGCTTTTCTCATTTTTATTCTTTTGATAGTATGTGGGTCTTTCTAGCATTGTTGCTCATCCCAAATTGCTCTTGCTGGACCGATTCGGAGGACAATTAAAAGTCAATCACATTGCTGTGAATCTGGAGTCAAATATAAATCAGATCACGTAAGAATGGCAGATTTCTTTCCCTAAAGGACATCAGTGAACCAGATAGGTTTTTATCCAAACATCAATAGTTTCATGGTCACCAATACTGAGAATAGCATTTATGATCCCAGCTGATGGTAGTCCTGACTCCAGAATAAAACCAGGCTTGATAGGCATTAGTTTTGTTTTTGCAGTTTAATAATATTATTGGTTAGTGAACACAGTCACAAGAAGCTTCCATCGTACTAAACTTTTATTACACATGTGAGAAAAACACAATTTACTTTATACAAATAAGAACTACTTATAATGGTCTTTTTGCAAATATCTAAAACAACGGGCCAACACTTTTCCCAAAACAACAGCCTTCAAGATATTCAAACATCAGTGAAAAGTGACCCTGTTTGCACGATTCATTGTGTACATCTTTTTTTTTTTGACCAACTTCTGTGATCAGTTGATAGTCTTTAGTTAATGTCTCTTTTTAAGATCTTTGAACTGTTTGTACATCTTGAATTACTTCTTAGCATGTGTTCTTTTAAGCTCATGTAATCACCTTGTAGCATGTTTTCTTCTCTGACATTTTAAAGCCTTTTGTTTCTGTACCAATTTACTATTCAACTTGGGGATTTTAAAAATGCCTCATTAAATGCATGGAGACAAATTTACCTATAACCCTCACAACTCTCCAGACCGAAAAATGAAAATAAAACAATGTTTCCTCATGTATCCACAATACAGAAATACAAATCAAACTTAAATCTAAAGATGGTTCTGTCCATTTTAAAATTCAAGTTTCCAAAAAAAAATTTCTCAAACATTTATCACATTTTCAATTTTTTACTTAGTTGAATTTAACAGCCACCAGCTACCACGGTTGGATTGCAACTATTATCCTCGAGGGCATTAGCTCAAGCACCCTGACTACATGTTTAGTGACATTACCACTGTTTATAAAAGAACGAGTGAAACAGCTACACCTGATACAAAACTAATCTGATAGTGGTAGCCAGCAATTGTATTAGAATTTCTTCACTACAACTGTCCAAATACATGACCTCTTCCACTTAAAAGGATGAAGGCAGCAAGTGCATGGGCTGCTACTATATGGAAGATTTCTTGTTAGTCATGTGTTGAAAGTATATTTTTATGTCTTCAATGCTGTTAGGTCAAAATCCTGCAACTCCCTACCTAAGTTAACAACACCACAATGCACTGCAGTGATTCAAGAAGGCTGCTCACTTCCATCTTTTCAAGGGCATTTAGGGATAGGCAATTAATTAGATTAGATTAGATTAGATTACTTAGTGTGGAAACAGGCCCTTCGGCCCAAGTCCACACCGACCCACCGAAGCACAACCCACCCAGACCTATTCCCCTACATTTTTCCCCTTCACCTAACACTACGGACAATTTACCATGGCCAATTCACCTAACCTGCACGTTTTTGGACTGTGGGAGGAAACCGGAGCACCCGGAGGAAACCCACGCAGACATGGGGAGAATGTGCAAACTCCACACAGTCAGTCGCCTGAGGTGGGAATTGAACCCGGGTCCCTGGCACTGTGAGGCAGCAGTGCCAATTTTGGCCATATCAGCAGTGTGCAAACAGAAAAATAAATATGGAACAAACATAGAGTTGTATCAGGTCACCTCTCCATATTGAGTGCGTTACATTTGAATAACTTCCAAGCTTCCTGTTGGGTAGTCTTGTACAGCAAGAATGTTGTTACCATCATGTGATTTATCAACAACTCCCATTATGAGAAATTAATGGTAAAATATGCATTTAAAATTTTAGTGCCCTGTTTTTTTAATGCCTGCACTAATGAATGAATGTTGCTTGAACCCTCCAATGATTTAGTGATTTTGCTGATTTTTTTCCAAGAAATATCCGATCAGAAACTCTTTGCTGCCCTCCTCATCAAATGTGTTGTGCAGCTGGAATTAATCCAAACAATAGACAACATTGTGTTCTTTCCAGCAACAAGCAAAAAGGAAGATGCTGAAACAATGGCAGCTGTACAGGTAAAATAACCAATTTACTGAATAAAACTTCCTCCCAATGTCAAATGTTGCTAACAATTGTTAAAACTTCAATCAAATTCTTGCTCCTTCCTGTACCAATCTAAATGATCAGTTGGTGAGTGAGAGTATCTTAATCTGTTTGTATATTGGTGCATACTCCACTCTGGGGCAAGAGCAAACTATTTAAGTATCTGGAAGGTGATACTACATCCAAACCCTGAGTGGGACACTCCCATTTATTATGGCTGTCTGGTTGTTTGTCAGCTGACTTCTAACACTGTGTGACAGGGTGTTTTTATATTCAACACAATTGATCATGGGATAGTTCTTCAACTGGGAGTTTCACTGCAGGATAATGCTGAAACTTGCGCTGGTACACGTGAGAGCATTCAATCCCAGTAGCACACTCCAGTAGAGTTTGCGGTTTGAGATAGAATCATCAAGGAAATGGCTTGCTGTTGAGAGACTGGTTGTCAGTCTCTTATTTCCTTTGTAATCACAAAAGATCGTAGTCCTGTCTATTGAATTACCTCTTTTCTTCCCTTTTGAAGGGCTGCTTTTAAAGTTTCCTTTGCATCTGTACAAGTTAAATTTGTAGCTCTCTCTCTCTCTCTCTCTCTCTCCAGGCAGCAATTAAATGCACATTCACAGTTTTTGTCACTGTATCAGCTCTTTTAAATAGATTTCGGAATTTTAAGCTAAAAATGCCCCCACAGTACTTTGAGGTTTTGACCTGTGGTCATGACAGTGGTCAAGCTTCATTCTGTTCCCAGCATTTAAAATAATATAGACATTGATGGTAAGGTGAATAAAATATGTTTTTTAACAAGTCAATTAGGGAATAAAATAATTCAGTTAATTAAAACACATTAAGTACATATGATGTGTCAATACTTTAGCATGTGAAGACTCCAGGATACTGGTCATATTCAGGGCAAAATATGCCTACACTCTGTTTGTGGCTAGACGTACTTGGCTCAGAATGAGTTGAAAGCCATGCTGCAGTCAAT
The DNA here is from genome assembly GCF_004010195.1 of Chiloscyllium plagiosum. NCBI lineage: Eukaryota > Metazoa > Chordata > Chondrichthyes > Orectolobiformes > Hemiscylliidae > Chiloscyllium > Chiloscyllium plagiosum. The sequence continues at coordinate 28,283,164 of NC_057729.1, forward strand.
GCAATACGTCAGGGTGGGAAAATTACCTGGATATCTTGGACCAGGAGATTATCACATGCCTTTAGGAAAGGGTCTTCTGGTTAACTAATTGGTTGTGGACAGGTGAGTGTTACTGCAAGTGAGGCAGATAAGGGGACCAAGTGGATAGGAGCACAGAAACCTCGGTCTCTGCAATTGCCAAACAAGTTTGAGGCTTTTTTTGGCTTGCCTGGATCTGTAGAGGTGGGTGAGCTAACTGACTAGCATCAGTGCACAGAAAAGTGATGAAAGCAAAAAGGAATGTCGTGGTAGTAGGAGACTGCGTAGTGTAAAGATTGACTCAGGATTTGAGGCATGTTTGCTCACGGCTCGAGAGCATCTTGGAATTAGAGGGGGAGAATTTGGTTCTCGGTTCAATGGTCAAAGCAAGACAAAAAGTAATTTAGCATCATGAGGAACTAGACACTAAATTAAGTCATAGATCCTCCAAGATAATAACCTCTGGAATATTACCTGAGCAATCAGCAAATAAGATGAGAGAAATGAATGCATGATCTAAAGACTGGCACCAGTACTGGGAAAAGTGAGAACTGTAATGTTGAGACCTGAACTGTGCTGGTACTGGAATTCTAGCAAGGTGCATAACTAGGGAATTAGAAAGAATATTGAACTCAATATTGGGACAATGGCTCAAATTTAGGAAGGTATAGTAACTGAAAGAGTAAAGACAAGGCAAGTGCGAAAGGTATTAATAGAGGAAATGACAAATGTTATGGGAGAGAATGCAGAGTACAAATCTCAGACTAATTCAACAGATAAGGCTAGAGGTTACGTGAATAATAAAAATGGGAAAAAGGCTCTGCATCTGAATGCACATGGTGTTCAAAACAAAGCAGATAAACTGAACACAAATAAAATATAATGTAATCTGGTAACCATTACAGAGACATGGTTGAAGGATGTTGCACATTTGGACCTGAATATTACAGGGTTCAGGATATTAGAAAGTACAGGTCGCTGTGCTAAAGCAAGGAGGAGTGGGTCTGTAAATTAATGTTGGTATTAGCACAATCCAGTTATGAGGTTATGAAAGCAGTACTAGCTAAAGTGAACTAGCAAAATTAGGTTGAGGGATAAGCCAAAATAGAGATGCAGTTGCAGAAATTTACAGGGATATTTCAGAATTTGCAATAGATACATGCACATAAAGCAAAAATTTCCATGGGGAAGACCCAGCATCCACAGTTAACAAAGAAAAAGTTAGAGGTAGTATCAAATTATAAGCAAACCATATAATTGCCCAAAGACTGCTGGCAGGTTAGAAGGTTAGACAACCATTCTTCGCTGTTCTTTATATACTAAAAAATTATTAAGGATGGAACTATTGGAACTTTTTAAAAAAAAAGTTTCAGTTTTATTCATTTACAGAATGTAGGTGTTGCTGGTTTGGCCAGCTTTTATTGCTCATCCTTAATTGCTCAGAGGATAGTTAAGAGTCAGCCACATTGCTGTGCTTCTGGAGTGGAACATGGACCATAAGATGGCAGTGAATGAACTTGATGGGTTTTTCACGACAATTGATAATGGTTTCATGGCCATCATTAGACTCTTAATTCCAGTTTTTTTTTTACATGAATTGAAGTTCCACCATCTGCCATGGCAGGATTCCAACCCAGGAGTCCAGAACATTATCTGGGTACCTAGATTGACATGAGAGAAAGCTAACTATAGAGAGAAAAATAGTAAGTGTTTCTATAAACATTTTAAAAAGAAGAGTTAACACAGATTTTTCATTTGCGAAGTTGCACATGTGACTGATGCTGCAATCATAAGTGATAAGCCCTAATCTAGCCTTTTATAATCATAGGAATTTCATGAAAGAAGCCACTGAAGGTGATTTGGCTCAGATCACTGCCCAAGAAATTTCTACAGCAATGACCTTGAGCCGATATAATTGGCCTCCAGTAACCACAACTATTGTACTTTGTGTTAACTATGACTCTAGCCAGTGGAGAGTTTTCACTAATTTCCATTGACTTCAGTTTTCCTATGGTTCCTTGGTGCTTTACTTAGTCAAATGTTGTCTAGATGTTAAGGGTAGTCACAGGTGCCCTCATCTCTGGAATTCCGCTTCATATTTAAACCAAAGCTGTACAGAGGTTGAAATCTGAGCAGTGAAGTACAAATTGATCATCAGTCAGGAGCACATAGTCAACAGAAACTAGCTGTTTCCTAACTTGACCAAGGGAATTTGAAATCTACATCAGCTGAATCATTACTTGTGACAGTACTAGAGGCTTAAGAATAGGTCACTTGTTTGCTCACACTTTATTTGTTGGACTAGGAAAATATGGAAAAGGCACATTACATTTACATGTCATTGGAGCAAGTACATACGTGTCATGAATCTATAATCAATTGTTTTTATGTACAGAGGGATTCACTTGATGCTGACGTTCATATAGATACTCAAGACCAAGGAATGTATCGATATATGACTTCACAGCAACTTTTTAAACTCCTGGATTGTCTTTTGGAATCACACTCATTTGCAAAAGCTTTCAACTCAAATAATGAACAGAGGACAACATTATGGAGAGCAGGTAAATACATATTAGCAATTAAAAATGAAACTCAATATCTTAATTTTGAACAAGCTGCATTAATCTCCTTTTCCCTGCTATGTTGCATTTGAACAGTAATACTTCATTTCACTCACATTTATAAGTAAAGTAGTTTTAATTCAATCAGAAGCTCACTAAATGCACTCCGCTTTATGAAACAGCTATGGAACTATTTAGGTGTACTTCAAACCCAAATTTAGTTAATTCTGCAGGATCTGGTTTAGAACAAGCTGCATTAATCTACTTTTCCCTGCTATGTTGCATTTGAACAGTAATACTTCATTTCACTCACATTTATAAGTAAAGTATTTTAATTCAATCAGAAGCTCACTAAATGCACTCCGCTTTATGAAACAGCTATGGAACTATTTAGGTGTACTTCAAACCCAAATTTAGTTAATTCTGCAGGATCTGGTTTAAGTCCATAAATTTAGCTTTTGTTTTAATCAAATATATAATTAAACTCCATTTGCTGTATGAATTTGGCTATTCATTTGCTAGCATTTCACACTTGGAAGTAAAATACATTTCATTTGGAACATCATCAGCATAAACAGTTCTGCGTCCTAACCAGAAACAGTTTGTCATTATTAATGTGGAGAACTTGCAAAATGGGTGATTTGGGTTTTTTGGCACCGCCATCCTAATTGTTTGGGCTAGGCATATTATTGAGAGCATGAATTACAGATTTATTTTCAATATGTTCTTATGAAAGAGCATTGATCAGGATACTTGGCATCTTTCTGAATTGACAGACACTGGAGGAGAATGCAGACTAACTTTTAAAGAAACAGCAACAGTTTTGAAAGATGTAATTTTTGTAATGTTGTGACAACTCTATCCGCACCATAGTTGCAGATATAATTTATTGGACAAAATGAAGATCGATGAATACAGGTGGATTACACATCTATAATTTGGATCCATACACTGATGCTGCCAAACTTGCTTTGTTTCCCAGGACTTTTGTTTTTATTTCAGATTCATGATACTTTGCACAGTTTGCAAGTTAGCATATGCTTTGGATTTCTCACCTTTTCTGTAGAGAGATTTTGTGGTCATTCAACACTCCATCCTCGACTCCATAGATTGCACTATTTTTTTTTTGTTTTTTATTGGATCATTCATCCCAAGCACACATCTAATTCAAGGCAGGTCAATTTGGTAAACTAATGTTTTTGTGGAAACTGATTTCTTAAAAGGCAGAGAAAGTATATAGAACTCTGTGTAATGACAGCATAAAATTGGTTACTTATTATCATATAATACTAAGTGCAGACTTTGAATTCCTTTACTACTTATTCCAGGATTTAAGGGCAAATCTAAGCCTAATCTCCTAAAGCAGGAAACCAGCAGTCTTGCCTGTTGTCTTCGTATATTGTTCCGTATGTACACAGATGAAAATCGGCAGGATTCTTGGGACCATATTCAGAAACGACTGTTGAAGTATGAGAATTTATTTGTTTTTTTTTGTTTTATTGTTGTACCATATTGTCAGTCATGAAAGCTGAGCAAGATTTGAGGCCCTGTCATAAATTATGCAGCATTACAGAGATTACCTTCATGCATGTGTTCACATATCTGTGCTGTGCTGCAAAAGTTTTTAATTTACGTATTTAGCAATACTAAGATGACTATTTGATGTACAGCCAATGGCAAGTGCTTTGGGGGTTTGTCCTGAATTTGTGAAAATGCTCCATTTTATTTGGTTTGACTTCTTTATTTCTGGAGAAGGGCTTATGCCCGAAATGTCGATTCTCCTGTTCCCTGGATGCTGCCTGACCTGCTGTGCTGTTCCAGCAACACATTTTCAGCTCATATTTGTTCCTTGCTTTGTAGCAACAATAATCAGAAAAGTAGCTACCTTTGACTTTCTTTACACTACATTGAATAAACATCCAAGACTAGCTGATATGTGCATGCCTCAGAAATGCAGTTTAATTTAGTTTGTTCTTGACAAACAAAGGTCAATTGGCACCATCACTCTGTGATCACAAGTTAGTGAAATATGATGAGTGATGGTATTCACCTCATTTTAATTTAAGCAGTATCCCATACTCTGAAACACGGAAAAATGTTAAAAGATTTGGTTTGATCAAGAAAACAAGCTTATTGCACAAAAATGAATATAACCTGAACTAAGCCAAGCTTTCTAAATGTAGAAGAAAGTAATGTAAAATAAAATATGCTAGCTCCATAAAGTAGTTTGCAAGATTACAAAACACATGGACAACAAAATACAGAAAACCAGAGAAATTTCCCTTTTGTGCCAACTCTTTAGGTTTGACTTTACTGCTTCTCAATCCCAAGAGTTGCGCAGCCTTTTCCTTTCACATGGACAACTTTTTAATGTATTAATACAAATGTTTGTTCCTTGTTTCTAATAATTGATGGTTAATTCGAAGCTTTTTTTTTATGTCCTTGTTTTATCTTTCAGCTGGTTAATGTACCTAATTGTGTATTTACTTCGTCGACATTGTAGCACAGTACTATTTTTCAGTCTGTCTAATGGTGTCACTTTTTCAGCAAGTGTCATTCCTTTTCTAGATGGTTAACACCTGTTTCAAATTCACTTAAAATAATTATGACATACTCATACCATATATTGTATTCACTAAAGCTAATTAACAAAGTAACAGCTCTATACCATTCACCAATATACAAATTACAGATCATAGAGGTGTCTGTGTATATTCATGCTTTAGGTACTTAAAAACTTGAATATGCCAAAGGACTCCTTGCTGATATGCCACATTGTGCCCTCCATAAAATTCAGATCATTAAGACCATAGCCCTCTGATATATCTGGGCTGTTGTAATTCTGGTTTATTATATGTTGCCTAAGTCCTGAATTTTGTGATTCCCTTCCTACACTGCTCTACCTTTCTCTCACAATTTAGTCATAGAGATGTACAGCATGGAAACAGACCCTTCGGTCCAACGTGTCCATGTCGACCAGATATCCCAACCCAATCTAGTCCCGCCTGCCAGCACCTGGCCCATGTCCCTCCAAACCCTTCCTATTCATATACCCATCCAGATGCCTTTTAAATGTTGCAATTGTACTAGCCACCACCACTTCCTCTGGCAGCTCGTTCCATACACATACCACCCTCTGCGTGAAAAGGTTGCCCCTTAGGTTTCTCTTATATCTTTCCCCTCTCACCCTAAACCTATACCCTCTAGTTCTGGACTCCCTCACCCTAGGGAAAAGACTTTGTCTATTCATGCTATCCATGTCCCTCATGATTTTATAAACCTCTGTAAAGACAAGGGATTCCTTAAAACCTACCTCGTTGACCAAGCTTTTGTTTACCTAACTCAGTATCTCCTTATGTGGCTCACGTCATATTTTGTTTTCTATTCTTCTGTTGTGAAGAATCTTCTGATATATTGTTGAATTGATGATATAAATATAAGTTGCTATTGAGGAAGTAATATTTGAAATGAAGTCTTGGATGGTCTAGAAGATAGTGTACCCATATTTCCAAAAGATATTTCTACTCAAAGATTATGAAAATTGTTGCTGTAAGTCATTTTTTTTAGTAGTTATTCATGCAATAGGGAATAGCAGTTATTCATCTGAGTTCTTCTGAATACATGGTGATGCATGTTCTCCCCCACTGAAGAGTAGCTCAGGCTACTTCAAAGCGCCTTTTCGAGTAAATCATTTTGGAATTAGACTGGAGTTACATTCTCAGCCAAACTGATGAGTACAGCAGATCTCTTCCGAAAAGAACATTAATGAGCCAATTGAGTTTGTAATAGCAATTCATTAATACCCAGGGAATATACCAACACTAGTGTTTTGTTAGATATATTTCACATGCTTTCCCTTTTGTGTATTAAAAGGAAGTGATAATTCAGAATATTTCTAACTTGTTGAATTCTTATTTTCAATGCCATTCATATCTTTTGTGACTTTTTGTCTCTGAGCAACCTCTCAATATTGCAGTTTTTTAAAAAAGTTTTCATTTTATGTGTAACTTGGCCTAATTCTGTTGTATTCCGTGGATAACATTTGTTTGAAGAACAAGCAATATCTTACCAAGACAGAAATCATGTTTTTTTTTAACGGGATGAAATCCAAACGAATAGTTTCCAAATGAAAACATTTCCCCTGGGGAAAGTAATGTTAATGTTTGTCAGTTTTTCAACTGTCATTTCATAGAAAACTTTGTTTTTCACTAGTGTTTGCAGTGAGGCCCTTGCCTACTTCATAACACTGACCTCTGAAAGTCACCGTGAAGCATGGACAAACCTGTTACTGCTTTTCCTTACAAAGACACTCAAAACTAGTGATGAAAAGGTAAGGATGAAACTTATTTTGTTCTACTATTTATGTGCTTGAAAGAGTTAAATCACATGTAAAATAACAAGAGATTACTTTTATAGTTTTTTTAAAAATCTGTAGGGAAGTAACAGTCAAAAATTAATCTCATTCGAAATGTGGGATGGGGACTTTAAATCCAGCACCTCCTATAATTGTTGAGAACCAATGTAATTGTAAGATGGTGACCACACTCATTTCAGTGAACACTAACAGGCTTATTAAACTTAAGAATTTACAAGGTACCCTAAGAAAGAATATCCTTCTGGAACCTTACAGACTCAGACTCAAATTTCATGTCTGTTGACATCACAACATAACTACTGAGCATGTGCGTAAGGAACCATTATTTATAGCAAGTGTAACCTGCCCTTTACTTCAGTCTCCTACTAAGGTCTCTTATGGCATCCCTTTTAGCTGTTAACATTTATCTCTTTACTCTCACCATTCCTCCCACAAGTCTCCTTTGCTTAAAGCATTCAGCTTCTAGTGCACTCACAACTCCCTTGGATGTACAGGATGTACATGCTCCCTTATCCTCTGTGAAGGTGAGGGCAGGTGTGTGGTTGGATACCAACTTCACTGTTGATAACAAGAACATAAGTGCATCATCATCAATATGGAAGTAGTCTCTGGATCAGGATCAATTAAAAATTGCTGCATGGAACTCAAGACTGTTTGCCCATGTATTTCTAAACCTTTCTTTTTTCAAACGAACATTTTCATTTCATAGGTCTTTTCTATCATGAACAAAGGCTTATTTCATTACGTTTCTCTGCAAACTTAAATGAAGACTTTTGCTTTTGTTCTGAGGGTTTTCTTTTTCGAATGTAAGATCATTCATTAATTATTTTCCTTGATAATATTTCACTGTGATCTTTGAACATGCAATATTTCTGTATTAGAGAGACTATTTCCTCCTTTGAGGTTTCTCTTTGTTGTGTCAAATGTTTAAGAACACTGGCCATTTTGCACAGGACTTTTGAAAATCTTGTATGTAATCTTTTTCAGTCTTGCATTGTGACACCTACTAATTAGGCTTTTAGTCAAGAGTCTCTGAGGTAGTTTGACTACTACAATTTTTGTTTAACTTTGATTTAATTGGGCTGCTTTTTCAGCTCCCCTTTAAACTTCTCCAATATATTTGAGTTCTGAAATGTCTTGAGTCTGCACTTCTTTTTTTAAACTTGAGTGTTTCTATGGCTTCATGATGGAACTCAGTTTGCAGATTTGAATTGGCTGTTCTGTTAAGAATATCTGAATGTTTGAGGCTCATTATGAGCTGCTGGGACTAGGGTGTCTGCACTTTGCAGTTGTTAAGCACATTTAGCTACAACATTATCAGGTCTTTTACTGTTAGCTGAGTTTCCTGGAACTTTGCTAAGGTTTTGGTTGTATCTAATGGGTATTAAGATGTAATGAACAGCAACTTGACCTTTCGGATGTTGGTATTTTTCTGCTTCCCTTTGCTTTGTTGGCCTTTATCACAGGAAGAAATTACTTCATGTATTTGCAGTTGCTGCTGTGTCCTTAGTAAGATCTACAGTTGTGCTCTTCAACAAAAGGGTGACTCCCTTCAAGAGGGATGTCAGAGCCTTCACGAACTGAGATGACTTCTGCTTCCATTAAATCAACAAGATGACTGGAGCTTTGTTCCAATAAGGGTCAGTTAGCTCACTTGGTTTGTGAAGTAGAGTGGTACCAACAGCACAGGTTCAAATCCCATGTTGGCTAAGGTACCCGTGAAGGCCCCTCCTTCTTAACCTCTCCCCTTGCCCAAGGCATGGTACCCTGTGGTTAAACTTGCCACCAGTCGTCTCTCTAATGAGAAAGCAGCACAATGGTCCTCTGGGACTGAGAACTTTACTTCTTTTCTGTACCATCAGTTCCAGAAGGACATTGCCCTCTTGTAGCAGATGACCTTTCAGCTTTCTTTACAAATATTTTGAGCCACTTTTTTTGAGAGAAATTAAGAGTCTGTGTTACCACTTTTTGTATTCCTGGGGCTGGAGTGCCTGTAATGGAAAGTGATTCCTGGTATCTTGAATCTATTTCAATGTCACCATTGTCACTAAAAGAAAAATATTGAATACTGTTGTCTGCTAACTGAAGAATGTTTTAAAGCTACGCATGCAGCTCCATTTAATAAAGAAGTATAATGATTAGAAATGAGATGACTGATTTCGATGATGTCAGTTCCATTAGCACAAAGTGTCTGCTCTCTAATTTTGATTTTAACTCCAAATGACTCAATGTTGAACAGCAGGCGGTATGAGAATTTTGACCGTCAACAAGCATTTGAAAGAATCAATACATCTGTATCTGTTCCAATTTACAGTTAGATTGTTAGCCATTAACGCTGATATGACAGCTTAGAATTCATCTTGTAGATCTATGCAAGCAAGGATAAAGTGATACAGTGGGCCTACCACATCCTCCAATAAGAATTCATCCTGTCCCTCTACTGCTGTAACATCCACAGACTGTCTAATTTCTGTGGTTGCTATTGCAGCTGTGATTTGGTCTCTGTCTTGGCATTTGGGTCACTCGATTAAAATGGGCTGAATTTCCAGCAGTGGCATGTCTTAATGGCATCATCTGCATAATAATTCTTTGTGCTTACTGTTGACAAAGACCTGTAATCTACGATTCTGTTTTGCTCCTGTGTACAATTGTTTTTGCTGAAAACATGCTGCATTCCCTACTGTCTTTTCTCTGATGCTTTGACAGCTTTTATGCATGCATTTCCCTCTGATAAGGGATGAACCTTTAAAATCTGATGCTTGCTGCTTTCTGTAGCTGCTGAGTTTCTCTTAAGGTATTGCCTTACTTCTGTGTTTGGACTGTTGGGCTGGTCGTCTTCATCTGCATCACTGTGCCACTTTGCTTAAGGTGATCTTTACCATTGGCTTCATGATCTGACAATATGGTTACTGACTGCCACCATGTGGCAATGAGGTCTGTTTTCATCGAAGCGAATATTAACGGGCTTTATTAAACATAATTACTTACAAGATATGTGAATAGAGGATATCTTTCTGAAACCTTACGGACTTTGATACCTATTCCATGTGATCTGAAGTCACTATGACATGGCTGATGTGCACATGCATAAGGAGCTAGTCTTAAAGTAAAAGTATGATTAACTCTGCAGTGAATCAAAAAGGGTAACAGCGAAGGTGAATAGCAGGAAAATAAACATTACAACCACTGCAAGCAGGACAAACTTAATGCCCTCGTCTTTCATGTACATGATTCCAGAATTGGTAAAAAAAAAATTTTAGCAAAGAACAAACATCTTTGAAGTACTGTTCAAGCTGATTTTTTTTTTTTGTTGTTGCTGTTTCTTACCGTTCATTTTTCCATGGGGTTTTATGTCCCTATTCTTCCTGATACGAAATGCAATTTTGGGGTAAGCACCCATGGTTCATCTTGAAAGTGATATTGATGCATGGCCATGTCAGAACCAAGTCTGAATCTGTTATCCTGTTAGTATACACACATTTTGGATCTGAATTACAAGCCAACAGATAGAAATCCCATCCATTGGTTTGTTTTCTTTTAATTTGCTTTGTTGCTGGTTAACTAAGCTTAGTATACAAGAAAACTTGTAAAATCAGATTCAAACTGTGATTGTGTGTAATATCAAATACTAAACGTGTTAAGTAAGCCACTGCTTGAAGGAATGTTATTAAGGATAAGTTGACATAATTAAACACCTGCAGAAAAATAATTAGAGGATCTTAAAGATAAAACCAGTTGAAACCAAAAACGAGTAACAACATTGGCAAAAGTGCCCTTTGGTGTTTGTGATTTGAAGTGATATCAATGGTGATCTATAAATTTTATACAGCCAACTAAGTTGCAAGAATGGAGTAGTGAATGACCGCCAGATTGACGTGCAAATTTTAGTTCATTACATTTATAAAAATTAAAATATTTATTCCTTTAGTCTGTGCTTCTGACATTTTATTTTGTTTTCTTTTGAAGTTTAAGATCCATGCATCAGCATACTATCCATACTTGTGTGAAATTGTACAGTTTGACCTCATCCCTGAACTGAGAGCAGTTTTACGCAAGTTCTTTCTACGCATCGGCTTTGTATTTCAAATATGTCATTCAGAGGAGCAGCCACAAGAAGATGCTACATAACAAAAAGTCAGCATGCATTTCGACTCCAAGCCTGTAAATTGAATCTCTGTAAATGTATTACCTGTTGTAGTCAAAGAAACATGAAGTTTGGAGCTATTTTTAAACATTGTTAGATAAGCCCAACATAAATGATGTGCAGCTTGTATAATTTCCTGAATCCCTGTGCATTTCTATAATTTGCTTTTATTAACTTCTGTTTGTCTTAATGGAATATCTGCATTATTTCTAATATGTCTTTAAAATACCTACTTAAAACCATTTCAAGGACTTCAATTAGTTATGTATGCCAACATTACGGGACATTACAGACTTAAACAGTAAATATTCAAGGTAAATATATGGTTTGGACACAATACAGTGTAAAATGAAGTTGTTAATATCATGAAAACATTATGGTTTCAGTGCTTTTAAATTAGTAACTGTTAAACCAAGAAATGTATAATTTTGAATTATAGTTGTGACACATCACAATTAATTGCTTATTTTGAGAATGTTGATAATTGAAAGATGCTGAGAATTTGAGACAAAAGTGGCAATTTTCAGTTCAATATTTCCTCATTGCACAATTCCATTTTGTTTTGAGTGAAAGTGATGAATCTCAGGTGTTTCTGATTTCTGCATGCAGAAATGCTTTGGAGTTTGCATATCCATTTCCCTCCTGTAAATTATGACGATAGATCTTAGAAAAGCACAATTATAAATTTGCAATAAGGAAACAACATTAATACCCTTTGAGAATGAAGCTTGATTTCAACTTGGCTGTTTTAGGACAGAGAAAGGAACATTGCAATGTACAGATTATACACAAACTGTCCCACGTGGCAAAATTTCTTAACTTTGTGTTGCTATGAATACCCAGGGAAATACAATCCTCTTTTTATCTCTTAACTAATGCGCCATGAATCCTGTAGCATCTCAAGGCCAAATCCTGCAGCATGAGAATGTTCATTGTGTCTCAAACCTACAGGATTTGCCAACATCTCAATGTAATTATTTTTATAAAACTACATAAAAGCTATGCTTTATACTGTAGGGAAACTACATGTTTAACAAATGAAAAATAGTTAGTTGTGCTTAGCCTCTATTCCCTCACAATAACTGTTCCTTAAAACATAGCCTGATTCTGCACAATGTATTAACTTGCAGCTAGATATTAATAGGGTGTAACATAACTGGCAGACCAATATCTAATGTTCTGAATTGTATTTTTGCTCACTGACAATAATCTTCGTGCCTACGTGCTGATGGGTAGCTTGTTGATCTCCTTGGATTTCATCCCCCAGTTTACTTTTTCAAGTCTTGTGAATTTCGTGAAAACAACACATTTTGAACAGATCTTGATAGGTCCTTTGTATATTACTGCAACCTAATCATAAAGTGCAGATGTCAGGCAGCCAGTTAGAAAAACAGTCTAAGTCTGCAACATTTAACAAATCTAAGACCTGTGTTTTTGCAACTGACAATGCAGAAACTTCACTGATGCTACACTATGTACAATAGAATTATGTATTTCCCAGACATTTGATATTTATTACAATTTAACTATGTAAATTGGGTAAAAAAAAAACTATTAAACACTTGATTAGAAGCTAAAAGTCATCTTAATTTTTAATTAAAATTCATGCATTAGGAATAGTTGATCAGATATCTGTTTCAGTATATTTACATTAGAACTCAAAAGATAAGGAAGAAAATCCGTAGTGATTGCTGTGTTTCACACTGACTTCCACTAAAGTGTAAATTCCCACAAGCCTTTCTCTCAGCTGTTAAAGCCAGCATCGGTAACATACCACACTCTTCAATATCAAATGGTAAAAAGAGTTGAGGCAGAACCCTTTTCTTTTGTAAAATGGGGTAAATTAATGATGTAAGATGCTTACCTGAAAGGATTGTAAATTTTCCCCGTTTGTTTAATTTATATTTTAAGTGCAAGCAAATATTCTAGCATTTATATGTAGAATGCTGTGACTTTACAGAAGTTTTGAAAATGTTGGTTTGCTTGAAGATTTGTATTAGCGCCAATGATCTCAGTCCACAAGTGTGAAGTCATACTGATGTACAGTTGCATAAGCACTGTTTGCACTTTTGACCAAAGAGCCATTACAAATTTGAGAAACTATTCAGTGGGGAGACATCAGATTATTGAATTATAATCAAGCTAAATACAATGTTACCACTGCCCTGTCTGAGAGCACACTTCCTATGGAATGAAGATTCAATCTGGGATTTCCTGATCTTCATTTATCTCTGATCTTTGAAACAGCTGTAGCGTAAACGTATATAAATTGATACTGTTGCTTCAATGATTCACCAGCTATAACTTGGACAAACCACCAAGCTGAAATCTTATTGCAACGAATGTCTATAATAAATCAGATGTTTACCATACATTTGAGCAATTCTTAGGTGGCTGTAACACCTCAGGAAAAGCTTACAATCTTAAACACACCATGTTGTCTCGATTTACACTTAACACATTGAGATTGTTAGAGAGGATAGTTTTAACTCGTGAATATGTATTTGCTGATTGAATGTGCTCTGTTGATGAATGAGGACATCAACACAAAAATAAAGATTGCAATGGAGGAGTTTAAGTCAGTAGGTCTAAGAGATTATGATAAAATATCTCAAATTATATGGGAATTAAATGTTTAAAATCACACAACACCAGGTCATAGTCCATAATGTTTTATTTGGAAGCACTAACTGTTGGAGTGCTGCTTCTCCTGATGAAGGAGCAGCACTCCAAAAGCTAGTGCTTCCAAATAAATCTGTTGGACAATAACCTGGTGTTGTATGATTTTTAACTTTGTCCACCCCAGTCCAACACCCACACCTGCACATCAGGGAATTAAATGTGTATTTTAAATTGCTTCACTTGTCATATTATATGTGCTATGGGCTTGACCATCAATGCAAATTCTTTTAAGCAGCTCCTTTCTAAAACACCATGTCAAAAAGTATACTTGCAAATCATCATCAAAAAGTAAAAATGAAAGATTGTAATTTAGTACTAAATTTGGCATTAAATGAGCATCAAATTAATTTCCACAGATATGCATTAAATGCAACCAATATTAGCATTAGGTATAGATTTTTTGTTTAGCTAGAATCCTACTTTTTTTTCCTGATTCTGGCTTTGTTTGATTTATTTCATTGGTGTGGGCAGTGGTCATATATTTAATGTGTTTTTCTTTTAATAATCAGGTAATTTAGTTATGTAATTGACAGAAAATCACAGCAGTACACTCAACAATTCTGTTCAAATTTATACTTGCATGTTATGTCCACCAATAACATTTATAACTAGTGGAAAAGCTTTTACCATGCAGATGTGTAAACGTATTTGCTTATAGTTCTAGAGAATTAGTTTGTTATCTAGCTCCATGAGCCTTGTTCAATATCTATTCCTGCAATTGATTCACTTAGAACATTTATAAACTTTCAAAGAGCTAAAATAGCTTGCTGATTTGTGACATTTTGCAAAAATATAGATACTGCTGCTCGTGTCTCTTGTATGATCACCGTAGCCTTGCAATGCTCACCACCTAGAGCATAACCACTGAATATAAGCCCCAATTTTCGTGAAGAAAGATGAACACTAATGTAGCCAGATGTGCTCAAATTCTGTGTCAATTTGTGTCACTGGTTTTTCCTACTCAGTAAAATTGCTTGCAGAATTTGCCATGTATTACAGAACATTCAGAGGTGTTGCTGCTGCTTCAGCAGTGCTGATGAATGGTGAAGCCATTGTTCCTCATTTGCTTTGCTGCTCTGAGGCTATTGATGTTGCAATTGGAGATGCAATGTAACCTCAGCAAGGCACCAAGTACTTTGACTATTAGATAAGACATATTAAACACTTTCATGATTTGATCTTGTCTAGCAGTGCTTGTGCTATCATAGTATCACACTGAATGAACACTGACTTTCTTTTATTATACTTAGTTTTGAATGAGAGTTCAAGTATTCTGTGCAACCAAGGTAGGGTAAAATGATGAACAGGTGACAGTTGCATTTCAGATGAATGTACTCTTGTATCATGAGTTGTTACCGTGGTCATCTTAAGTATTCTTGCCAGTAAATTACATTTTGTATATCGATAAAATATCATTGCATTAACCAGTGTTGCATTTGTTGCTCCTTGCTGTTCCTAAAGACATTGATGAGCTACGAGAGGCAAGCATTAAAGTGGGTGATGTTAAATCATGTGTCATTCCAGTCCTCACCAATGTGTATATCTGTGGATTTTCAAAGAGGGATCACTGATTCGTGATCCTGGCCAGGGTCTCTTCCTTTCCCTCTCTAACAACTACAATAAACTCTTGACTGTCTCCAGCTGTGATCACCTAAAAATAGAACCTTGCTATTTTCTATGACTTTGTACCAGACCAGGTAATGTATTTTCAATGAGTCCTCAAGCAAGACTATTCTCAGGTTATTTCATTGAGAATTCCCATTTTAAAAAGCAGCAGATCCCAGGCTGTAATGTCAAAAGAAATCTTTGCACCCTAATTTAAATAAGTTTGATTGCTAAGATTAAATTTCTAATTTGGTAGTGTTGTCGTGTTGTATGAATGTATATGCTAGAACAATCTGTTAATTTTTTGGCACCACTGAAAATATAGAGTGTGCTTTGGTTATTATCCCAGAAATTCAGTTAATGGAAATGATATGCCCATGGTGCAAACTAAAAAGAATAACTGAATCCTGAAAATTTGAACTGATGATTACTGTATCCAATCATAACTCCATTTTGGTGTACTATTTGGACTGCTTGTCCGCAGAATGTTATGTTTACATATTTAAGTTCTAATACATTATGGAGACAATGTAAAAGTAATTATTCATAGGTTTTATGAATTATATATATATTACTGTGAAGTGCATTTAAGAATATATATAATTTAAAAGCATTCCTTGCCACTGTGGATGTATAAATATTTTGAAAAAACAGATCAAATATATAATAAGGAATAATTATTGTAAAGTTTTCTATTTCAAAATATTCTGTATACTACTGTACTGATTGGAATAAGAATCCATTAATAAATCAACGAGGTTTTACACCTATGTTACTCACTACAACTGATGATGAAAGCTCAATTATTTGCACTGGTGTGCTTTTAAGTGTATGTAATAACATGATTTATGTAACAGATTATAAAGTTATTGCTGATTCTATCTGCAACTTTCTTGAGTTTTGAATTTCCACAGTCTGGAACTTCATGATCTGCCATATCCCTCACTCCTGCATGACCAACAATCTTGGTTGAAAAAGAAATGTAAACCTCCTAGGAGCTGGATGTCCCATACCTAAAAATGAGATGCCAACCTCGACCCAAGATGACTGCTACTAAGCAGCATTCAAGGGAGTTGGGCAGTCTATCACACAGTAGATCAGAAAGATTAACCGTCTTCCAGCATTCAATCCTCAATAGTTGAAGATGGTTGATTAACCAGAGGAGGGTCCATAGACATGCCTGTTTTCAGTAATGACAGAGCCCTGCATGTCTCTAAAACAACTGAAAGTATTAAGTGGATGATCCAGCTTGATCATTTTGAGGTATGCAATATAATAAATAATTTTTGAAAATGTCATTTCCCCCATATGATAGCAAGAAATATCAGAATACAATGAAGGTTATAGGCCCTGACAAAACACTGCTGTAGTGCTGAAGATTTGTGCTCCAGAACAATCCCTGCAATGAACCAAGTTGTTCCAATGCAGTAGACACACTGGAATCTATCAGACAATGTGGAAAGTTATCCTTGTGTGCCCTTACCATAAAATTGAATCCAAACAACACCCTATCAGACTACTTTGAATCATTAACAAAGTGGAAAGTGACATCAAGTTTAGGTGAGAGTGACTGCCTTTGGTATTGAGGAAGTATTTGACTAATTACTCTTCATAAGAAACCAAGCTGGGCCAGCCATATAAAGGCTGTGGCTACAAGAGCAGGCCAGGGGGAATTGTGGGGGAAGTAACTCACCTTGTGACTCCCTAATGACAATGTACTTTTTACAGGGCATCAGTCAAGTATGTGATGGAACATTTGCCAAGACAAATGCACACCTAACAACACAAATTAAACACCATTCAGCCCATTTGATGATCACTCCATTTACCATCTTAAACATTCACTATGGGGTATCATGGTAACAGTGTGCATCACCTACATATATTGCAGCAACTTTGAGTCTCTCTCAACATCACTTTTTGAACCTATGATTAAGGAGGACAAGGTCAGTAGATGCACAGGGTCACCAGCATCTGCAAATCCCCTTCCAAATTTCATACCAGCCTAACCTGACACTATATGTATCCTTTATTGTATCTGGATAAAAATGCTGGAGCTTCCTAGCAGCAATATGGGTGTACAGTAGTTACTTTACCTGGACCACAGTGCATCAAGAAGGCAAATCATTATCTTTGAGGACAATTAAAATGGGCAGTAAATTTTGGCCTTGACTGCAATGCTCATGTACCATGAACAAATATTTTTAAAAATCCACAATAACGTTTCTGATCAGTTTTATATAAGATACAACTGAAGTCCCAGATCAGAGTGATCTAAGACTTTTTAAGACTCGAGACAGTTCAATTTTTTTTAGATGAGGTTACGTGCATTGTTTTTCAAAAAAAAAGTGTTATGGCATTAAACTAAACATCATTTGGGAAATAACTTGATTAGTTTTCTATAATTAAGAATGTGAGTTGGATGGATGGCTAATTTGCGATTCAGTGATACCAACAGCATAGGTTAATTCCTGCACCAACTGAAATTAGCATGAAGACTTTCCTTCTTGATCTCCCCCCTTGCTTGAGATGCAGTGACTCCCAGGTTAAACTACACCAGTTGTCTCTCTCTAATAAGTAAGCAACTCTATGATCTAATAAGACAATAGTGACTACTTCATTAAGGATGTGGTAACTATATCCTCAGATCTTTTAGATATGCAGAAGGCCCTTCATTAACTTCCTGAGCCTGGACAGGGAAATGTTTGTCTTGTTACTTACAGACTTCACGAAGGCATGTGATCTGATAATCATCAAATCCATTTTCCTGACTTCTCATAACCTTCGATTCTCTTACTGATGTTATATGCAGTTAAGTCAAAGACTGTGGATACGTTTCTGAAGACTACATTACTTTAAATTCCATTTCCTAGTGTGTTTCCAATTGAGAAGTAATAAGGCTTTTGGTATGTACTTTAACTTTAATTGTAAGATCTAACTCAATTATAATTATAGATTGAGTTTGAGAGAGCCGATCTAAGGTTTATTTGTCATGATTAGTGATGAGCCCGAAGGCGCAAATTTGTTTTCACAAGTTTTACAGCATTTATTATAATAATTACAATAGAAACCATACTTAATAAAAGCTGTGGGTTTCAGCCTCTGGTCATGTCCATTCATAACAGGTTGACTGAGCACAGATCTCTTCTTCTGTTCTTCTCTCTTATTTTATAACAAACTGCTAAGCACCTTATTTACCTGTAACTTAGTAACTACTACCCCGTGTGCATGACCAAAGGCATCCGGAACTTTAAATAGTTTATTTGAGCATGACCAGTTCATGGTCAATCTTGCATTGGTTAGATAGTCAACACCCAATTCCTGATTAGCTTATTTTAAGAAAAAAGGTTATTTTAGTGACATTACTTCCTACTGTCTTCTCATTCATTCTTTAACATGTCAATATTTTAAGGTTATCTCTTTTATAACAGCTTGTCTTAGTTTACCAACTCAAAAGTTCTTCACCAAAATAAGGACACACAAATGAGCAATTTCTGTCTCTGCGTGGAGTATGTCATATCACCTCCTCGTGATTGACCAACTTTCTGAATGTCCCATACATCTGGATGTTCTCCAAAATCGATCAATTTCCTTTAACTACAAGCACCATATATGACTCCACAATAACTGTTGATACACAAAACAAATTAACACTCAAAATAACTAATACATCCAGGCTTATTACATATTTTTGTGTATTACCCTAAGTTTATATCAGATTGAGCTATAAAACAGCAAAAAGACCATCAATGTTACTTTTAACATAGCTGTATAGTTTTTTTACCTACTGAAACAACTAACTACAATTAAAAATAATATAATTCCTCATTTGTTCAAATCATGGCAAAATAATTATTGAAAATAGATCAATCCTACAATGTGGTCAATGGTAACTGCAACCCAGTATCTCAGGATGGTGAGCAATGATGCTGTAAAACTTTACATGTAGTTCTTCATTTTGAAAGTTCAAAATTGAATCGGACCTTCAGAAAAGATGGGGATACGGCAGGGTTTGGAAAATTTCAATTTATAATTGACATATTAACATATTGCACATTCTCAGTTGATTTTTAAATGTATGATGAGAGAAGAATTAATAAATACAAAGAAACTGGCTGAAGCTGAGAGGTACTGATGAAGAATGTATAGAATTACACGGAAAAACATGAGCCAATTATAAAGTATTATAAAAAGCTATTATTCAATTTCCATAGGTAATACGGAAGGCAAATAGAATATGGGCTTTTATTTCAAAAGGAATGGAATATAGAAATATGAAGGTCTTGCTAAAACTAATCACGGTACTACTCAGATTATAGCTGGAATATTGTTAACAGTTGGTCCCCTTATCGAAGGAAAGAAATACTGGCATTGGAGGCAGTCCAAAGAAAGTTTACTGGGTTGAATCCAGGGATGGAGGGATTTTGGTATGAGCAGAAATTGAGTAGGTTGGGCTGGTACTCATTCGAGTTTAGATGAATGAGAGGAGACCTTACTAAAACATACAAGAGTTGTATGAAACTCTTCCCAGAGTGGTTTCCCTTACGATCATATTGGCTGAGGTAATGTTAACATGATTGCTGTAGATTATTGCTGATTTGTGATGCTACAGGGGTTGTGTACACAACATTAAAAATATCAGTGGGCTATGTTACAACACTTGTTCATAATACTCCTTCTCATTTTCCATTAAATTTGGATTAATGGAAATTCTATGATTCAACTGAATCAAAATCTGATGTGTACAAAATACCCTGTGGGTGCAGAATGAACACAGGAGACGAAGTAAGCTATTCAACCCCTATTTAAGCTTTTCAAAAAGATTATGGCTGATCTGTGTCCTAACTCCATATGCCTGCCTTTGGCCTAACAATAACATTATCTCAGATTTAAAATTAACAACTGATCTAGCATCAATTGCCATTTATGGAACAAAGTTGTAAACCTCCAACACCCATTGTGTGTAGAAGTGCTTTCTAACATCTCTCCTGAATAGTCTGGTCTGAATTCTCAGGACTATGCACCCTAATTCTAGAATCCCCAGTCGATGGAAATAGTTTATGTACCCTGTCTTTCCCTATTAATATCTTGAAGTCTTCGAGCAGATCACCTTTTAAGCTTCTGAATTCTGGAGAAAACAGGCTTAATTTATATAATGTCTCCTCATAGCTTATCCCCTGAAGTCCTGGTATCATTCTTACCAATCTACGTAATAATCTCTCTAAGGCTAATATGTCCTTCCGAAGGTATAATGCCCACACCTGCTCACGGTACTCCAAGTGTTGTCTAACCAAGACCTCCAGCCTAACATTTGCATTCTTACATTCCAGTCCTCTAGATATAAATGCCAGCATTCCATTAGCCTCCCTGATTATTTTCTGTACCTGTTTGTGGCATTTAAAAATCTATGCATCTGAAACCCCAAGTCTCTTTGGACATCCACTGTATTTAACTTGATATCATCTAAACAGTAGCTGAAAATGTGTTGCTGGAAAAGCGCAGCAGGTCAGGCAGCATCCAAGGAACAGGAGAATCGACGTTTCAGGCATAAGCCCTTCTTCAGGAATGCCTGAAACGTTGATTCTCCTGTTCCTTGGATGCTGCCTGACCTGCTGCGCTTTTCCAGCAACACATTTTCAGCTCTGATCTCCAGCATCTGCAGTCCTCACTTTCACCATCTAAACAGTACCCTGATCTATGCATTTTCAGCCCAAAATAGATAACCTCAACTTGCTTATGTTAAAATCCATCTGCCACATTTTTGCTCACTTACTTAGTCTATCGATATCCCCTTGTAATTTTATGTTATCACCTCCATGGACTACATGCCACCTATTAATTATTCAGCATTTGGGTACAGATTGAAAATAAAGCAGATTGAAAAATAAAGAAAACAATAATTCAAAAATTAAGAGTAATCAATTTAAGTAGTGGCAAACTACAGTGATGAAATAAAGGTAAATAAGTTATGAATGATATTTTGCACAAGTGACTCAGTTAAGAGAATTCTATTTTTACTAACATAACAATCATATCCCTACATTGTATATAATCTTCACAATTTCATCCTTTTGTCAGAATTCTTGATCTGACCTGATAAATATCAACTTAAATTCCAAATCCCTTACAGGAAGGAGCTAAGTGGTTCAATCAATCATATGAACAAAAAACATGTTTAAAGACTAGAGCAGTGATTTCTGTCTGAAATTTTCAGAACAATAGCTGTTCAATAAAGCTCACTCTTAAAAATTGGATGAACACCTGTGTCAGATTCTGGTGCACAATCTGGTTTCCTGCCAAATGTCCATAATTTGACCTGCAGACTTGAAAGGCCTGAAAGATGCATCAACCCAAATCATCTAATGTGACATTCTGAACAATAACTTCCCTCTAGGTATTGTGGGCCAAAGTTGAAAGGAGGGAGTTCATTGAAAATCCTTTTTTAAAAAAATTGTGAGCAGGAAACTCTGCTAAAGCAGGATACATTCTTCATATGAGCTTATGAGTTGCATCTGCAGTCAGTGAGAATGGGGAATAGTCAACGTGGCAATCACCATGCTTTAGGAATGTTAATCTAAACCATTTTAATGAACCATTATCCATGAAGTCTCCTGGAAAGACTGGTATCATGCAGATTTCTTTTCCAGTATAGTCTTTGCAGTAATGCCACTGGAACTTGCATTATCCTTCGACTGTAACTTTTCAATATCACCAGGGTAGTCAGTGAGAAGGTGCCAAAATCTTTACACTGGAAGGGCATTTCTGGATAAGATTTCATCATGTTTAATCAGCCAAAACTTATGGAGGGCAACGCTGAAAATGACTTGAAATTATACAAGCAACTGGATAATTTATTAAAATAAACAAGATAAACTTTCACCGAAACTACCACAGAGAATGCTGGAAAGATTCAACAGGTCTGGCAGCATCTGTGGAGAGAAAAACAGTGAACCAATTTGAAGAAGCAACCAGAATTTCTCCCTCCACAGAAGCTGCCAGACCTGTTGAATTTCTCCAGCATTCTGGGAGTTTGTTTTAGATTTACAGCATCCAGAGTATTTTGTTTTTATTTCATTGAAGCTTTTCTAGAAAATATTGTGCTACAGCAGTGCAAATTGTTGTCAATACAATGTGAATTCAGCAACTGCATTTATTCTGATAAAGATAAGTAAATGATTTCTAAAAACATTCAATCTAGCTAACCCCTAGCTCTTTAAACTTCTGTTTATTAAGTGACTTGTGAGAATGCTGGAGTTTGAGGCTCAAACAGCTGAAGGCATGAATGCTGCGATGTTTGTAAGATGCCAAAATTGAAAGACAGATCTCAGAGGCTGAAGAGTTGAAGACGGTTACAGACCTTGGGAAGGGTGAGACCATGAAGAGATTTGATAAAAGGTTTGAGAGCTTTTAAAATGATTGGGGTAAGACCAGAAGCTACTGAAGATCAACAAAAATAGGAGTGATGGCTGAATGAGACTTGATGTGAATTAGCCCATCTTTTAAGATGATTGCTGATTTGGAAAGATGTAATACCTTCATTCAAGAATAGCAGTAAGTGCATATCAGATATCCTTGATTTAGTAATATCCATGGGAAAATTCCTGACATTTCAATCATAGAATCATCAATCTGGAAGCAGGACATTCAGCCTATTGAGTCCACACCAATCCTCCAAAGAACATCCCATCCAAACCCATCCCCCATTCTACATCCCCCATTCCATGGCTAATCCACACAGCCTAGGCAAAAGAGAGCACTGCAAATGCTTGAAATCAGAGTCTAGATTAGAGTGGTGCTGGAAAAGCACAACGGGTCAGGCAACATTCAAGGA
The DNA here is from genome assembly GCF_004010195.1 of Chiloscyllium plagiosum. Classification (NCBI taxonomy): domain Eukaryota; kingdom Metazoa; phylum Chordata; class Chondrichthyes; order Orectolobiformes; family Hemiscylliidae; genus Chiloscyllium; species Chiloscyllium plagiosum. Next base: position 28,306,383 of record NC_057729.1, read on the forward strand.
GCAGGAAAATAAACGTTTCTGGCAAAAGCCCTTCATCAGGGCTGAAGGCAGGGAGCCTCCAGGGTGGAGAGATAAATGGGAGGAGGGTGGGGCTGGGGAGAAGGTAGCAAAGAGTACAATAGGTGGATGGGTGTTGGGATGAAGGTGATAGGTCAGAGAGGAGGGTGGAGCGGATAGCTGGGAAGGAAGATTGGCAGGTAGGACAGGTCATGAGGATGGTGCTGAGCTGGAAGTTTGGAACTGGGGTAAGATGGGGGGAGGGGAAATGAGGAAACTGGTGAAGTCTACATTGATACCCTAGGGTTGAAGTGTTCCCTTGGCAGAAAAAAAGGCGTTCTTCCTCCAGGCGTCAGGTGGTGAGGGAATGGCGGTGGAGGAGGCCCACGACTTGCATGTCCTCAGCAGAGTGGGAGTGGAAGTTGAAATGTTGGGCCACGGGGCAGTGGGGTTGATTGATGCGGGTGTCCTGGAGAGTCCCCTAAAGCGCTCTGCGAAAAGGCGTCCAGTCTCCCCAATGTAGTGGAGACTGCATCTGGAGCAACGGAAACAATAAATGACATTGGTGGATGTGCAGGTGAAACTTTGATGGATGTGGAAGGCTCCTTTGGGGCCTTGAATGGAGGTGAGGGTGGAAGGTGTGGACAGGGGGGGTTTCTGTCCTTGTTACGGTTGGAGGGGTGGGGTTTAAGGGCGGAGGTGTGGAATGTGGATGAGATGCGTTGGAGGGCATCTTAAACCACGTGGGTAGGGAAATTGCGGTCTTTAAAGAAGGTGGCCATCTGGTGTGTTCTGTGGTGGAACTGGTCCTCCTCAGAGCAGAAATGGCACAGGCGGAGGAATTGAGAATATGGGATCGCATTTTTGCAGAAGGTAAGGTGGGAAGAGGTGTAATCCATGTAGATGTGGGAGTCGGTGGGTTTGTAAAAAATGTCAGCGTCAAGTCAGTCATCATTGATGGAGATGGAGAGGTCCAGAAGGGGGAGGGAGATGTCAGAGATGGTCCAGGTGAATTTAAGGTCGGGGTGGAATGTGTTGGTGAAGTTGATGAACATTCCTGAAGAAGGGCTCATGCCCGAAACGTCGATTCTCCTGCTCCTTGGATGCTGCCTGACCTGCTGCGCTTTTCCAGCAACACATTTTCAAGTTGATGAACTGCTCAACCTCCTCGCGGGAGCATGAAGTGGCGCAGATGCAGTCATCAATGTAGTGGAGGAAGAGGTGGGGAGTGATGCTGGTGTAACTACAGAAGATGGACTGTTCTACATAGCCGACAAAGAGGCAGGCAGAGCTGGGGCCCATACGGGTGCCCATAGCTACCCCTTTGGTCTGGACGAAGTGGGACGATTCAAAGAAGAAATTGTTACTGGTAAGGACCAGTTCAGCCAAATGAGTGAGAGTGTCAGTGGAAGGGTACTGTTGGGGACATCGGGAGAGGAAGAAACAGAGGGCTTTGAGGCCCTGGCCCTGGCAGATGAAGGTGTCGAGGGATTGGATGTCCATGAGGCTGCACATCCCTGGATACTATGAGCACATCCCTGGATACTATTTTAACCTACTATGAGCACAGCCAATCCACCTAGCCTGCACGTTTTTGGAATGTAGGAGGCAACCAGAGGATTCAGAGGAAACCCACACGGATGTAGGGAGAACGTGCAAACTCCACACAGACAGCTGCCCGAGACAAAAAATTCAACCTGGGTCCCTGCTGTGAGGCACCAGTGCTAACGACTGAGCCACCGTGCCGCCCTTTGCAGTCACGTAGCAAGGCCTGAACAACATCAGTCTTAGATTGATAAAGAGCAAATGATTTCTGTGCCATGCAAGTAAAAGATAATGGCTACCTCAAACAAGACAAAATCTAGCCATCTCCCACAGTATGACTGAATTTCCACACTATCAATATTTTGGTGTTACCAGTGGCACCAGAACAAAGTGAACAGAATGTCTGAATACTATGGCTACAAGAGCAAGCGAGAGGTTAGGAATTCCACAGTCAGTAACTCACCTCCCATCTGCCCAGTGCCATTACCAGCTATAAGGTGCAAGAGCATGAAGGGTTAGATAGATTACTTTAGATTAGATTACTTACAGTGTGGAAACAGGCCCTTCGGCCCAACAAGTCCACACCGACTTGCCGAAGCGTAACCCACCCAGACCCATTCCCCTACATTTACCCCTTCACCTAACATTACGGGCAATTTAGCGTGGCCAATTCACCTAACCTGCACATTTTTTGGATTGTGGGAGGAAACCGGAGCACCCGGAGGAAACTCACGCAGACACGGGGAGAATGTGCAAACTGCACACAGTCAGTCACCTGAGGCGGGAATTGAACCCGGGTCTCTGGTGCTGTGAGGCAACAGTGCTAACCACTGTGCCACCGACCTCCATTATTCTCCATTCAATTCTATTCACAGTCAGTAACTCACCTCCTATCTACCCAGTGTCATCACCATCTTCGAGGTGCAAGAGCGTGAAGGATTATTCTCCATTTGTTTGGATGGAGACAGCTCCAACACTCAGGTGGCTCAACATCATTCAGGACAAGGTAAAAACAATGACTGCAGATGCTGGAAACCAGATTCTGGATCAATGGTGCTGGAAGAGCACAGCAATTCAGGCAGCATCGAGGAGCTTCAGCAAAATCGTCGATTTTGCTGAAGCTCCTCGATGCTGCCTGAATTGCTGTGCTCTTCCAGCACCATTGATCCAGAATCATTCAGGACAAAACAGCCCGATCCCTTGGCAACTCATTCACCACCATTCACGATTTTAACCTCCAATGCACCATGTTTCCATCTACAAGTTATATTGCAGTAACTCATAAATGGTCCTTCGAAAGCACCATCCGAACATGAGACCTTTTACTCCTTGAAAGTACAAGGAAAACAGATACAGGGGAATATCTATAAGATCCCTTCCTAACCGCACACCATACTGACTTGGAAATACATCGCCTGGTCAAAATCCCGGGCCTCGTTTCTCCACGACACTAGAAAGATTACTGTGGGTCAAGAAGGTGACAACCTGTCCAGGTGAATTGGGGATGGTCTGCACAGTGCCTGCTGACGTAGACATACCCAGCACGTGGCTGTTGCGGGGCGGGAGGTGGACAGCGCGAGTGCGCGAGGCGGAGGTGAGGTTCTGCCGTAGTGCGCATGCCTGCGTTGGGCAGCGCGCCATTTTCCTTGTGTTTGAACGAGCCCTGAACGGGGGAGCGGTATTTGTGGGTCTGAAATCACTTCGGCTTCAAAACAAAAAGGTAGGAGAGACTGGGCCTCTCCAAATCTTTGTCTGCTTTCTACGATTTCCGCGGGCCGATGCTGAGCTGCCTGTCCTCTTGCTTTGAGGAGCCGGGCCCTTTCTTTTCAGATCTCAGAAAAAGGGGCTGATAACCCCGACGGATGTTGTCGATGCAGCGACTTCCACAAAGCCAGTGTCCTGAAGTGGGCAAGCTGCCACTTTCTAGGCACAGACATTGGGGGACCTGGATACCCCTTGCGCTCGCCTTTGTTCGGATGGATCGGGAGGGGAGGCAATGCTCCGCCGGGCCCAGCCCTCGGCCCAACGTGAACTGCTTTACTTCAACCGAACCTGCTGCTCCCTCTCCTGGTCAGCTCTGATTGGTGTCACGGCGGGCAAACGTCTGTGATGAGGCTTTGTGATTGGTTGGCCCACCTGTCAATCACCAAGCTACGTGCAACACGTTCGCTCGTGGCCGCATTTATCCCAAGGCCTTGCTCTGAGTGTTGAAGCCGCGCTGCTTCTTGAGGGCAAATGTACTGTTGCCCTGGCTGCTTCCCTTAGCACACTGGGCTGAGGGCTATACAAGCTGCCTTAGCAAGCTTCTTATTATAAAACATGGGGTAGGTCAAAAATATACATTACGAAACCAAGTGCGAACGTTCTAGTCTTCTGACATGCCAATCTATTAGGATTTTTAGAATGAAATAAAGCTGAATGGTAGATTTGACGCGAGTGCACACCGAACCCGCCTTTAATTATTCTTGAGACCTTCAGGAAACTTTGTCCTCCCCGCCCGAGCGGGGAGGACACTCTGCACTTCGATTTTAGACGGATAGAGCCTCATGCATTTTGCTTTCTATTTAGAATCTCTGCTATTGTTCATAAACGACACCGTATGACAAGTTTACATTTACGGGACTTGCCCTTTGCTTTCAATCGCAGTAACTTCAGCGTCTTGGCCGATGTGAGGTTCAGTTGTAGTTAACCTAGTTGTGTCGTTAGTGCTATTATAAATGAAGGAAAAATGTGCTACTTTTTATAGCCACCAGACATCTCAAGCATCTATAATCAATAAGTACTTTGAAATATAGTCAGTGCTCATTTGTCCAAAGTCTGTAACTGATAATGAGCAAATAATCTTGTTGTTGATTGAAAGATAAATGTTGACTGGACCCTGAACTCCCCAACTCCTGATGATTTCTTCATCGGCTGTTATGTGCAAGCTTCCGATGGCAGATCATTGGTACCATGGTGTTATTGGTGGAATTTAGCCATGTAGAACAGATCTTGAGTTTTCTTTAATTTTTGTCAAAATCTAAACAATATTATAGTAGTAAAGTTGGACTATGAAAGTGTTTCTGAGGTATTCTACCCTTACTTAAATGCAGGCATCTTTGAAGGCTAATACTTCAGTAACATCTATGTCTTGTAATACACAATATGGTGACATACATATGTATGCCAGTCGTTCTGAAGATGGATAGTGCTGCTCTCGAGCATTATTTAATGATGCAGAAATAGTCATATAGTGGCATTGGGATGAGGGTGGATGCTGCCAAATGCAGTACTGCATGTAAGAAGTACTAAAGGAAAATAAGAGACAAGATGTGTCCCAGCACCTATCAAGTTGGGGTGCTGGATGATCCTGTAAATTCTGAGGTGGTTGATCATGTTATGTGATGCATACCTATCAACAAAGAACCAGAACTGAGAGCATAACAATATTACTTTGAGAGTAGGTAATGCGTAGTTGTCACAATCCCAACTATGTTTAATATATTTCAAGTGGAAGCCCTATTTAGTGTAATCTCAAATTTATCTTTGTGTCAGTTTGTAAACAATCTTAATTACTGTTTGTTTATAATTCTCTGAAGTTGTACATTATTTAAACTTAGCAAAAGAACTGAGTTCATAAATATAATCTTCTATTTTAACAACTGATGAAGCTGCCTTGATATTATTTCTATTCCTGAAAATAATTTGTTTATTGTTAAAAGATAGTAATTTAGAATACTTGCTGTGTATTTCCATAATAAATACACAGCAAGTTTGTTAGTAACCAAAAAAATGTAGTTTATATTTTCTGATATGGCGTGTCTCACTCAAAATATTAAATGTTGCTGCAGATTTCATTTGGCGCTGTTACTTTTTACTAATTATCTGTATTTCCATAATCTTGCTCTGTAAGAATGTGAGTTGATCTTGCATTTTCACCACACAAGGTCAAAGTTTATTGATGATCATTCATATGGCATGCTTTATTTCTAAGGCAGCCGTACAAATTATGAACTGTTGTGGAGAATTCAGATGTTGGTTTTTATTGTTCCACAAAATATTCCATTTGTGGATCAATTCCACATCAACAATAACCTGAATCTTCAGAGGGTGGCATGTGGTAGAATTGAAGACATTCATAAGGATTATAGGAAATGTCAAAGGAAAGCAAAATGAGAATTTAGAAGGGCTCGTTGGGTAAATGAGAGACATGTAGCATTAAATACAATAAAAAGGTAACCTAAACACATACAAAAGAAAAGAGAACAGTATTGGAGAGTTTATAGCTGTCCAGTGATGAAGTAGTGCTTTAATTAGAAAGGATGTATTTTTTAAAATCTTTATGTATAGCATACTTGACTTGGCAGAATTAAGTTTACGGCAGAAAATGTTTTGGTTTTGAAAAACGTTACCAGAACATGTGTGGAAGCGTTGGATGCTTGTGGACTCTACCCTGAACATTTTTTCTTTAAAAGTCAGAAAGGGGAGAAAAGAAAGATAAGGATGTGGCCACAATTTTTCAAGCTTCCTTTAGTATACTAACCATGTGGCAGAACTGGAGTTTATTCAGTCTGTTTCCCTTGTTCGAAAGATAGGGCTAGATAAACCAGGTAATATTACACCAATTATTTCAAAATTAATTTCTAGTCCAACTTTTCAAATCTACAGTTCAAGAGCAAATGAGCATTTAAAATGTATTTATTAATGAAGGGAACTAGCTTATATTTGCTGACTAAGTCATCTTTGAATTGAAGGCTAGTGGGATTAACTGCTTCAAATACTTAGGTGAAAAATAATTTGCAAAATTTAAGAAAAATAGTGCTTGTACATAAATTTGGGTATTCTTTTATCAAAAGGACATCAACTAAACTGACCAGAATAAAATCACCAACCGCATACCTAGTATTTGAGATGGTAAGGTTGTTCACACTAGAGCAAAGATAGTGAAACATTTTTTTTTTACTGTTTTTTTAAAATGATCTTTGTTCAAGAAAATCCTGTTTGTCAGAGACAGTGAGGACTGCAGATGTTGGAGATCAGGGTGGAAAGGTATGGGTTTGGAAAAACACAGGTCAGGCAACATCTAAGGAGCAGAAGAATTGACGTTTCGGGCATAAGCCCTTCATCAGGAATGGAGTGGGGGGGTCTGAGAGATAAATAGGATGGTGGTGGTGAGGTAGCTTGGAAGGTTATAGGTAAATGCAGGTGGGGGCTGATGATGATAGGTCAGAGGGGAGGGTGGAGCGTTTAGATGGGAAGGTGGACAGGTAGGGCAGTACAAAAGGGTGGTGCCGAGTTGGAGGGTTGAATCTGGAATAATGTGGGGGGAGAGGAGATGAGGAAACTGGTTTGAAGGTCCCAAGGTGGAAGATGGAGCATTCTTCCTCCAGGCATCGGGTGGCTTGGATTTGGTGGTGGAAGAGGCCCAGGACTTGCATGTCCCTGGCGGTGTGGGAAGGGGAGTTGAAGTGGTCAACCACAGGGTGTTGGGGTTGTTTAGTGCGTGTATCCCAGAGATGTTCCCTGAAACATTCCGCGAGTTGGCGTCCTGTCTCCCCAATGTAGAGGAGATCTGTTTAGATTACTTACAGTGTGGAAACAGACCCTTCAGCCCAACAAGTCCACACCAACCCTCCGAAGAGCAACCCACCCAGACTCATTCCCCTACATTGAAATCGGAGCACCTGGAGGAAACCCACACAGACACGGAGAGAATGTGTGCAAACTCCACTCACACAGTTACCTGAGATTACATCGAGAGCAGCGGACACAGTAGATGATGTTCCTGATAAAGGGCTTATGCTTGAAACGTCGATTCTCCTGCTCCTTGGATGCTGCCTGACCAGCTGTGCTTTTCCAGCACCACGCTCTCAACTCTGTTCTCCAGCATCTGCAGTCCTCACTTTCTCACCGCAGGTGAGGTGTTTGGATGTGCTGGAAAATCTCTGCCAGATGTGGTAGGATACTTTTGGGGCCTTGGATGGAGGTGAGGGGGGGGGGTGTGGGTGCAGGTTTTACAGCTTTTGCAGTGGCAAGAGAAGGTCCTGGGAATGGAGGGTGGACCTAAAGAGGGCGTCGCAGAGGGAATGGTCTCTGCGGAATGCTGCTCGGATTGGGGAGGGAAATATATTTTGGAATTGCAGGAAAACTCAGCACTCCAACCTCAACAAAGATAGAACCCCCCAGTCCTCACCTTCCACCCCACTAATCTTCGGGATGCAGCGCATTATCCTTCGCCATTTCAGCCAACTACAATCAGACCCTACCACCAGAGATTTATTTCCCTTCCCTCCCCACCCCTATCGGCATTCCAATCCTCCAATTCTGCACAGCCCTCTTGACTGTCCTACCTGTCCATCTTCCTTCCTATCTATCTACTGCACCCTCCTCTCCAATCTATCATCCTCACACCCCACCTCCATCTACCTATCACCTTCCCAGCTACCTTCCACCAGTCCCACCCCCATCCCTCTATTTTTCTCTCAGCCCCCTTCCCTGTGCCATCCCCGCCATCCTTGATGACGTGCTTATGCCCGAAACATTGATTTTCTTGCTCCTGAGATGCTGCCTGACCTGTACTTTTCCAGCGTCACACTTTTTGACTCAAATCCTACCTGTGTAGAATCGGCATTGAGGGTCATCAATTTAAGGTCTTCTTGTGAGATCGAGGAGAGAGGTTAGAAATTTCTTTACATAGTATTTGTTACTTTACCACAGTGATGTTTAAAGTTAAATGTGAATACATATTTGAAGCAGAGGAAGATTCAAAGTTGAGGTAAGAGCAGGGCAGTAAGATTAGATTTGGATTGCTCAGTGAAAAGCTGGATGGAGCTGGGATTCTGTTCTGGAACATTTTATAGCTGTGAAGAGGTACCTTCTTTCTCCCCAAGAAAATTATTAGTCCACCTGATTATTTGCAGGGAGAGTTAAAATGAGCAAAGTTATTTTCTTTTCTGGAAGTAGATGCATTCCCTCGACCTAGAGTGTACAGGAAAATTGTGTTTTAGAGAAAATAGATGAGCAGAGAGAATTTGGCTATGTTAAATATTAATCTCGTTCCTTGGTCATTTTCCTTTTAGAATTTCTAAATATGGATCTCAGTGATGCCAATTTACAATCCCTATCTGAATTTCTGAAGAAAACTCTTGACCCTGATCCAGCAGTTAGGAGACCAGGTAATCTTCTTTGTTACTAAAAGATATTTGGAGCATATAGCATCTGTCCCTATGTTTTTGACATGCTTATTCTTTAAAAGAACAGATTACTTGACATTCATTTATTCATTGTATCTTACTATATACAAATACCTTTATTACTTATGCATATTGACTACATGTTAAACAAGTAATAAGATTTGAACCTTGGCTGTGGTAACTCTTTCTCATTGATTAGAAATGTTCTGAAGACTTGAATGCAAAATCTAGTCTACCCAAACTTGGTATATGACTAGAAAACACTGTTGTCAGAGCTATCTTAAATGTAATCAAACTGAAGTGCCATCTTGTAGTGAAGTAGCAAGTTGTTATTTGGTTCAGCAAGCCATACTAAATTAATTTTAAATTGACAATCCTGCCTTGTAGTCTTAATTTGATTTTAATTTAGCTCCAAACTAGCATTGAACTGAATTATGCATGTTCACTTGTCCTCTATAGTAACTTCTTGGACAGATCTATCTTTATTAATTAAAATCAATTTGTATTTCCTTTTTGTCTTTGCTGTTGCCATCACACGCCACCCTGTAACTTACACTTGTTATATTTCAACTTATACCCTAGCATTTCTAATCTTGATCATGTGAATGAATTGCTGAACAGCTTCTGTCAATTCCCTTCATTACCTTGAAAACTTCAGAAATTTAATTTTAATATAATAAGATCCTCAATTGCTCTGACATGCATCTTGTTATAACCACATCTGCACTAAAATTTGAATTCTTAATCTTCTGAGGGACAATAATATCTTTACAGTTAGTTGACTAAAACTTGCAATCTGCTCAGAAATCTCTGGCTACGTCAGATACTTCTCAGTATACAAGTTACACATTCTTGCGCAAGGTAACACATACTTTGACCAGTCAAACCAGTGAAAAACTTGAACATAATTTCTCACGTGGGAAGTACTAATTTTGAAGAAATTTTTGAACTTTTCATGATGTCCTAAAAATTGTTTATTGTTGACATAGCTAATATTTATCTGGCTATTTGAATTTCCATTTCTTGCTAGGGCTTGAGTAGTAAACTAACTTAATTGATTTTGAAATTTGAGGAAAACCCTTGACTTCATGAATATTTTCTCTGTCAAATTATTTCATTTTCACACTTCTTTCCAGGTTGAGGCATTGCAGAGAAAATGTTGATCTATCTAAAATGTTTCAGAATGTTTTCACAACTGAAGTTAAAGTTTAGTATGGTTGAGTAACTGTTACATACTTGTAATACAGTGACCTGCATTTAAGAAAATTGCATTTAATAGGGACAGTCAGTTATATTTCCAAAAATAACAATATTGACTTGAATTTTAATGTTATGGGCCATAGTACCTAAAGACTCCATTCAATTTTGGATGCACCATCTGTATTAAGACTTTCTCTCAATTTATCTCAATGCAGAAATTGAAGTAGTAGAACAGAAGATTGCTCCTTTTGAGTAAATCTTACAGTTTCCCTTGTGGAGACAGCCAAGCAAGACCCAGAAGATAATTTTGTCTTGATTTCAGTGTTACTTTGAACAGCTAGGCTCCCTCATAGAAGTTAGTAAGAAGTCAGATGGATTCACTGAACATTGTACATGCATGAATACACTTAGACAATGCATTACACATACCCAGGAAAGACCATTAATGTCCATAGCTTCCATCTGAAAAATCACAGACACTTTAGTTGTCATTTTAGTGACTGTGTATTTTTTTTAAAAAAGCAAGATAACATGTCTCATTGTTTGTAAATATAATACTTTTCACCGACTGTCGAGTCACTATCATCATTTCCCCTTTACCTATTGCACGTTTTTGTTCATTGCGAAAGTTGCCAGTTCCTTATGCTATGAATACTTCACAGAATTAGTTATGCCTCCTGAAGAAGGGCCTGTGCCCGAAACGTCGAATCTCCTGTTCCCTGGATGCTGCCTGACCTGCTGTGCTGTTCCAGCAATAAAGTTTCAACCATGTTATACGAGCCATCACAAACTTATTTGTGCAAACATACCTACTACAAGCATTAGGGATTGTATTGATATATTGAAAACAAAAGTTTTTATTTTTGGGATTCAGAATATTTCCCATCCTTCTTGGTCTTTGGGAAGTCAACCAGTAAGTGCAGAACTAAAATCAAACGTTGGAATGGTAATTACCTTCCTTGGGGACAATTCTGACCCAATTGGACTACTATGACAACAATCAGATTTTCTGCAATTTTTACTTGGTGTCACATAGTATACCAAAATTATTGATTTCCATGCTGGAGTTTGAACTTTGAATTCAATCTCTCCATTCTACTGCATATCATGAAGCAATAGGTTTCAGTTTTCTTATTTGGTGGTAAAATGTCTGGTCATTGTCTAGGTTAAGTCTCGTTCAACTTCAGTCATGCAGTAAAAATGAGAATTTGATTTTCTTGGTGTGTGAGATAGAAAGTTTTCAAGGAAGTTAAAATGCTTATGTTCGTGTTTAAAATGGATTGTAGAATTTTGTAATTTTAAGGCAGTTGGGAATTTAATTGAAAACCGTCATAACATTTTAATTGATTTATTAATATGTGTCCCATAAGTTTGTGTTTCCCCAATTTAGTTTTAAGGTGTTCTACTCCAGTTAATGATCTTTTGACAATTGATAATTGCTCATCTTGTCCTTGAAGAATTATTGAGAGGGATAAGTGTATTTCATGCATTAATTTCATGAATTAATCTTAATAAGTAGATCTGAAAAATCCTGCTTTCTTGGCGCATATTTAACTTTCAGTTCTTGCTTTTCAGCTGAAAAGTTCCTGGAATCAGTGGAGAGAAGCCAGAATTATCCATTGTTACTGCTAACTCTCATTGAAAAGTCTCAAGACAATGTCATGAAAGTGTGTTCAAGTGTAACTTTCAAGAACTACATTAAAAGAAATTGGCGAATTGTAAGTAATCTGTGAGAGTCAATTGGCCATTTGATTTTGCAGGTGACATATAGGTGTTCAAGTCATTCCTTCAATGCTGTGTAAACAAACAAATTGATTCAAAGTAAAATGTTCTTGAGGAAGTTGAAGAATTTATAAAATTCTAAACTTGTGATTCTGTAATTATTGAGTATGTTACAACAGGTATTTGGGTATTTAATACATTTATTATTATTAAATATTCTCTGCATAACTTAATGATTTTAGGAATTCTTTTTTGGTGAAATTAATTAATCCTTTCTGTTCAAATTCTGCTTGGTCAGGTGACTGAGATGTGAATCTGAGCATCTTTTAATGCTGTTTCAGACGTAGCAATGAAAAATATGCAGAAGTAGTCAGATTTGTGATTTTCACTATAGGTATATCCTAGTCATAAAATAGAAAAATGAAACCATGCCAGTTAACTGTTCCATTAGTCTCTCACATGCACTGGCATCTTCCATACTATGAATCTATAGGTTTCACGCTTCCAATATACTCCTGGCCAACCTCCCCTGTTCTACCAACCATAAACATGAGATCGTCCAACAATCTGTAGCCAGTGCCCTCGTCCATCATATCTTATTCAGACATCTTCCTCTGTTCAGTAACCTTCATTGATTCCTGGTAAAGCAACATCTTGATTCTGAAATTCTCTTCATTGCTTTTAACTCCCATTGTGATCTTGCCTCTCCTCAGTTCTGCAGCCCTCCAAGATACCTGTACTGCTGCCAATTCTGGCCTCAGAGCATCTCCAATTTTATTAACTGTATTATTGGTTTACTTTCACTGTCTAGGATTCAGGCTCTCTCGTTCTTTCTGCAGATGTCTCTGCTTCTCATGTCTCCCTTTCCTTCTTTGAGCTGCTCATTCAAACTTCCTTGTTTTCAGAAAGCTTTTGGTCATATCCCTGATATCTCTTTATGTGTTTGGTTTCAGGTGTTGTATCTTGGTCCTGTTAAATGCTTTGAGATGTATTACTATGTCAAAGGGCAGTATATAAGATTATTGCTATAAAGAGAAGAATCATAAAGTGGTGTGTCAGCTGTATCTATTTACCAAAACTTGTTTCTTAGTTCAGGTTATGTTAGTAATATCCAGTTCCAGAGCCTCTTATAGAAATCAGTGCACAAACTGAATGCCAGTGTAGCTGACCTTGACATTCAGATAACATGTACCCGATTGTACCCACAGCGGTAAGACAAGGGTAGCTTTGAGATTCAAGCTAATCCCTCCAGTAGCTCTGGAAGATGGTTATGCCTGTCTATGCATTTGTAGCCTTGGGTTGTGGCTGCAGCTGTGCCTTTCTTCAACATTCTTGTGATTAACCACCTTCTGCTGCATCATTAATTCCTTCTGTCCTAATGTGAGAAGTAAGCCTTACCAATTATTCCAATGTTCAGTTCCAGACAAGGCACACCAAATTATTAAGCAGCCCATTTGATGTCTTCAGCGGGATCTGAATAATATCCAATAACATTCAGCCGAGAAGTTTTGGCTTACTACCAATTTGAGATAATTACTTTCTAATCACCCTGTACAGAGATGTTACTACACTCTTCGAGAACAAGTGAGACTTGAACCAGGGCCTTCTCGCTCAGAGAGAGGGACGCAACCACTGCGCAACAAGAGCCCCTCCAAGTACGAGATAGTTACCATCACCAACGATGAGATTCAAACATTTTACATAATCCCTAAGAACCTCGCTACAACATTTTAAGGCTGTCATCAATAATTGATTTAATAGGACTTTGCAAAATATCCAACCTCTATTCATAAAGAGTGGCTCATCTCTTCACACCCGAAAGCTTTCAGCTTCCTATGTGATTTAATTCAGGTGTATAATAAGACCATAAGAATGGGAGTAAGGCCATTCAGCCCATCGCATCCACTCTACCATTTAATCATATCCGCACTCTCCCCGTAGCCTTTAATTCTTTGCAAGATCAAGTTCTTATCAGGCTCTACCTTGAAGACATTTAATGTGCCGGCCTCCACTGCACTCCGTGGCAGTAAATTCCATAGGCCCACCATTCTCTAGGTGAAGAAATATCTTCTCATTTCCGTTCTAAATTGACTCCCTCTAATTCTAAGACTGTGCCCATGGGTCCAAGTCTCCCTGCCTAACGGAAACAAATCCTCAGCGTCCACCCTTTCTAAGCCATGCATTATTTTGTAAGTTTCTATTAGGTCTCCCCTCAACCTTCGAAACTCTAATGAATACAATCCCAGGATCCTCAGCCGTTTATCATATGTTAGGCCTACCATTCCAGGGATCATCTGTGTGGATCTCCTGCCTGAGGTGTGGGGCGCAAACTGGACACCGTATTCTAAATGGGGCCTAACCAAAGCTTTATAAAGTCTCAGTAGCACATCGCTGCTTTTATATTCCAACCCTCTTTAGATAAATGACAACATTACATTGCTTTATTAATCCCGGACTCAAACTGCAAGTCAACCTTTAGGGAATCCTGGACTAGCACTCCCAGATCCCTTTGTACTTTGGCTTTATGAATTTTCTCACCGTTTAGAAAATATTCTTTTCTAAAGTGCAAGATCTCTCATTTGCTGACGTTGATTTTCATCAGCTATTTCCTGGACCACTCCCCTAAACTGTCTAAATCTTTCTGCAGCTTCCCCCTTCTCAGTACCACCTGCCTGTCCACCTTACTTCGTATCATCGGCGAACTTCGCCAGAATGTCCCCAGTCCCTTCATCCAGGTCATTAATATATAAAGTGAACAGGTGCAGTCCCAACACTGAACCCTGCGGGACACCACTTGTCACCAGCTGCCATTCCGAAAAAGAACCTTTTATCCCAACTCTCTGCCTTCTGTCAGACAGCCAATCCTCAATCCACGCCAGTAGCTCACTTCTGACAACATGGGCCCTCACCTTACTCAACAGCCTCTCGTGAGCCACCTTATCAAAGGCCTTTTGGAAATCGAGGTAGATAACATCCACTGGGTTTCCCTGGTCTAACCTACTTGTTACCTCTTCAAATAATTCTAACAGGTTTGTCAGACATGACCTCCCCTTACTAAATCCATGCTGACTTGTTCTAATCTGACCCTGCACTTTCAGGAATTTAGAAATCTCATCCTTAACGATGGATTCTAGAATTTTACCTACAACTGAGGTTAGGCTAATCGGCCTATAATTTTCCTTCTTCTGTCTTGATCCTTCTTGAACAAGGGGATTACAACCGCGATTTTCCAATCATCTGGGACTTTCCCTGACTCCAGTGACTTTTGAAAGATCACAGCCTGCCTCAGAACTCCAGGATGTAGCCCATCGGGACGAGGAGATTTATCAATTTTTAGATCTTTTAGCTTTTCTAGCAATTTCTCTTTTGTAGTGGCTACCATACTCAACTCTGCCCCCTGACGCTCCTTAATTGTTGGGATATTACTCATGTCTTTCACTGTGAAGACTGACACAAAGTACTTATTAAGTTCTTCAGCTATTTCCTTATCTTCCAGCACTAGCCTTCCTGCATCAGTTTGGAGGAGCCCAATTTCTACTTTTACCTTTCATTTGTTTCTGATGTATTGGAAGAAACTTGTATTATCATTTCTAATATTATTGGCTAGCTTGCCTTCTTATTTGATCCTCTCCTTCCTTATTCCTCTCTTTCCAATCTTCTGATTTCTCAGTGCTCTTGGCCACTTTATAGGCTCTTTTTTTCTTTGATACATTTCCTGATTTCCTTTATCAGCCATGGCTGTATGATTCCACACCCCTGGAATAATCTTTCTTTTCTTTGTGTCCTCAATTACACCAAGAAACTCTTACCATTGTTGCTGTACTGTCTTGCCCACTAGGCTCTGCTTCCGGTTGATTTTCGTTCGTTCCCCTCTCATTCCCCTGTAATAACCTTTATTTAACTGTAACACCGTTGCATCCAATTTTGCCTTCTTTCAAAGTGCAGAGTGAACTCTACCATATTATGATTGCTGTCTCCTAAGTGTTACCCTACTTGAAGATCTTTTATAAAGTCTGGCTCATTATATAGAACTAAGTCCAGAATAGCCTGCTCCATCACCAGCTGTTCCAAAAAGTCATCCTGTAAGCATTCCATGAATTTCCTTTCTTTGGATCCACTGACAGCGTTCTTTACCCAGTCCATTTGCATATTGAAGTCCCCCATGATCACCGTGACCTTGTCTTTCTGACATGCCCTATCTAGTTCCTAGTTCCTGGTCTTGACCACTGCTGGAAAGTTTGTACAAAACTCCCATTATGTTTTTTGCCTTTGTGGTTCCTCAACTCCACCAATACAGACTCCACTTCATCTGTCCCTATGTCATTCACTGCCATAGATTTAATTTCATTCCTAACTAACAAGGCAACCCCGCTCCCTCTGTCCGCCTCCCTGTCTTTTCGATAAGCTGTAAATCCCTGGATGTTTAATTGCCAGTCCTGAACTCCCTGCAACCACGTGTCTGTGATGGCTACCACATCATAATCGTTCACGATGATTTGTGCTGTTAGTATACCTGCCTTGTTACCAACACTAAACCCTGCACACATGCTAGCCTGTTGCTTATCTTTCTACTTGACTTTATACTGCCTGTTGCTTTCCTTTTCCCTTCTGACAGCACCTGTGAAGAGCCAATAGTGTTAATGTTTCGGGTCCAGTGACCCTTCTTCACACTGAGCAACTAGGAAAAGATGGCATTTTATGATGATAGAGTGGTGGGGGGGGATGTTTTTAGCAGATGGGTGCAAAAACAACCCAGCGAGAGAGAGAAGAAAGGGAAGAAGAAGCTAAATAGATGATAATGGGGGTTATGAGGATATGAAAATGAATTGGTTGTACTGAAAACAACCCAGCATGCTGGACTTGTCATTTATGAAGAGTAGATTGCAAAGGCATTCCAGAATTGATTTTTATTACCCAGTTAAATTAATTTCTAATTTTTAAGAGATTTTAAGTATTACTGGTTTTAAAAAAAATCTCCGCTTATGATTGCATTCTTTTTGACCTTCAGATTGAAGATGAGCCAAACAAAATCTGCGAAGCAGATCGGGTGGCCATTAAAGCCAATATTGTGAATTTGATGCTGAGCAGTCCTGAGCAAATTCAGAAACAGGTACCTGATTACTACTTGTGCAAAAAAATGAATGAGAGTTGTGTATTCTAGTTTTTGACTTGACCATGTTCTCTTGCAGTTGAGCGATGCTATCAGTATAATTGGGCGTGAAGATTTTCCTCAGAAATGGCCACATCTTCTGACAGAAATGATTAACCGTTTTCAGAGTGGAGATTTTCATGTTATTAATGGCGTGCTTCGAACAGCACACTCATTATTCAAAAGGTATTCAAAAGGTCTTTGCTGAACTTGACGTGTGTAAGATTTCAATCTATGTAGACTGCTGTGATTATTCATTTTTAATGTTTGGTGGTTTTTATACAGATGAAAAATAATCCAAAAAACTAGCAGTTTTCTCTTGGGCACACTCGCCAAATAGATAAACATGGGAATGAAGAGCACATTCCTAGGCTGATCCCAAAGCTGAGAATCACTGATAATTGTACATGTCAAGGATGCGAGTCCAATGCAGCACTTTAGAAATCTGCCTCCTCACCTGGCCCTCCCTATTCTCTAAACAGAAAACCACTTGGTTCACTGTCAGAAATGTTCTGATTGCCACATGCCCTACTGCTTTCAAGGGAAGGATTAGATGTCAATGTATTAATGTTCTGTTATTACAGGCCAAGTCACTGCACTTTAACCTTAATAGATTTTTTTAAAAATTCGCCCAATCAAACTTTAATATCTTCATTGCTTAATAGTTATAAGGACTTGTGGCATACAATACACTACCCATCCCAAATCTGCAACCTAGTTATTTTTGAGGCATTAATGATCAGCATAACATTTACCTCAGAGACAGGCTCTGTGAAAGAGTTGGTTCTAAAATCCAAAGAGATCTCAGTTCCAATGATGTCAAATTTTAGAACAGCATCTGTATCCGTCTATTGGTTATTTCAGAAGCTATAATCAAAATTGTGGTATAATTGTTAGGTTTTCTACTTTATATGGCTCATCATTGTTGTAGAAAAATAAATAGGTGTTTTTATCAGCTTCAACTAACAAGGTAATGCGCAGTGGAAGAAATTCTGTCGTTTATCAGAGTTTTCAAATAGAAGAAAGTTTGGAAGTATTTTATCTGCAATTGGCCTAGATCTGTCAGTTAGGAATGAAGCTGGAGCAGCATTTACCATTGACCACAACGCTACTCTCAAAGAAGCAATGATTGCTGGTGCGAATTTCCTTTTTCCAAATGTCAGTTTGCATCTGCGACAAGTCAAGGGATTTCCAGGTGTCCAGTGGCAGTAATGTCATCAGAAGAATAAAGAGCTAATCCTTTCAAGTGGTCTGACAGACAGAAAACCAGAAAATAAAAACAAATGTCTTTCAGTGTTAATATATTTTTGTCAAAACCTTTTGTATTGCACTCATCAGAAAAATTTGCAAGAATACACAAATTCATGGGAAAACAGACATTTATGCTGCAGATGAGGAGAGTGTTGATTGTTTGGCAAGTGAACTCTGGTAAAGATTCAGAGATGCTGGTGTTGGACTGGGGTGTACAAAGTTAAAAATCACACAACACCAGGTTATAGTCCAACAGGTTTAATTGGAAGCACACTAGCTTTCGGAGCGACGCTCCTTCATCAGGTGATTCACCTGATGAAGGAGCGTCACTCCGAAAGCTAGTGTGCTTCCAATTAAACCTGTTGGACTATAACCTGGTGTTGTGTGATTTTTAACTTTGAACTCTGGTAAAGACATTGCCATATAGAGAATCCACCTATTAATGCTGATTGACAGTTAACAGCTAGGCTTTGTTTAGATTTTAAAGCAGGCTGGTTGACTCTGAATGGTCAGTACCTTGCTCCAGGAAACAAACCAACAATGCCTGTTACTTGCTTTATTGAGTTGGAACAGATACACTGCATGGACATGTTCTTTCTATCTTCAAAGACTCTAACCGATAGAAAAGCTACCCTTTGTGTCTTAATCCACACCAATAAAAGGTTTACAACACGTGCTTGGAAGACTTGCGGTCTTTTCAGTTTACAGTTACTTCTGCCTCCCAGCACGTTCACCTCTTCACAGTTCAGTAAGTAATATTGACTTGAGCCTGTTGAAAACTGTTCCCTCAGATTTCTAAGAATTTCTGAACAGACTTGTAGTAGCAAGGCTCACTCCAGTGATTCCTTCTTTGTCTTGTTTGGGCGGATCTTCTAGTGACCTTAAATTACTTCCTATTCCTTTTTATAAAAGGGCAAGCTTTCACGAGCATTTTAGCCAATCATGAACTGACAACAGCTTTTTTTTCTGCTGCTAAGAACATCATCCACCCTGTCGTCTTTTCTTTCCCTTCCTCCGTTAAATTGTGAAGAGGCCACAAGGAGATGGCAAGAGGATATAGGTTAGCAAGTAATCAGGAAAACTGATAGAATGTTGTTTGTTGTGAGAGTAATTGAATATAAAAGTGGAAAGGTTATAAATGATATTGTTATTCAAGGCATTGGTGAGGCCACATCTGGATTATTTTTTACGCTATTGGTCATTTATTTAAGGAAAGGTATGAAATACATTGGAAGTAATTAAGAAAACGTTTACCAGGCTGTTACCTGGAATGACTCTGTGAAAAGGTTAGACTGACTAGGTTTATGTTCCTGAGTATTTTGAAAAGTCAAGAGGCAAATTGAATGAACTATATCTAAGGTTGGTGGGTCTTGACAGTGTGATAAACGGTGTCTAATTTATATTTTTTAATTGTCATTTTTAGAGTTTGGATTTCAACTTGATGGTTTGTGTATTTCGTACCTTTGTACAGGTTTAAAAAAGATTAGTTTCGTCGGTCTTTCCAGAACCATTTCCTAATCCAGTATGTATCAGAGAGTAGGAAACCCCTAAAGTGATACTAGAAGATGATTTGTGTGTTACTGGATTTTCAACCGAGGAGTTTAAATGTTGAGGAACACAAGCTTTTTCTTTGGTTTAAGGATTGAGGATTAATTTTGTCTTTGGAAACAGATTGTACACTTTTAAAGAACTTTTGGAGGCCTGATTGGGGTTGTAAGCACAGAATAATTTCTCTGCTGGAAAGGAATAGAGCTGTTCCAGGAATAAGTTACTTTGGTAGAAAGTTAGTTTATACAAACTCCAGGCCAGGTGTGCTGAGATTGAAGTCAGCAGATTAAAAGATTGAGAAAGTCTGGCATTCTGTTTTGAGAGTGTTTGTGCAGGAAGACCTCATAGTTCACAGGAAAGAATGAGGAAAATAAATCAGTTGTCAACTTAAAGATTTAAGAGAGGTAATCACTTTCTGATATTGTAAATATCAGAAAGTGTTGGGAAATAAATGAAAATTTGCTATGTGTTTTAAGATATTTCAAATTGACTTCTGTATTTAGATAACTGGGTTTGTTTATCCTCTTCTTCCCTCCCCCCCCCCCCCCCCGCTTTAATGTCATAAACTACTGTATTTTTGTGAAAGAGAATCTGCAGCTTAGTGTGCATGTGTTTTAGTGAGTGACCACCATATTAAGATTTAAAAAGATCTGTCAAGCCAGATTTCATTCTGAGATGACTTATCCAGTAGTGACATCAGCTGGGATCTAACAATAGGCTACATGTGGGAAGAATGTTGCCTCTTATGGGAGAATTTAAAACTATGGATCGCTGTTTATTTAAGACAGAATGAGGAAAAGTTGTCTAAGGGCAGTGAGACCTTGGAACTCTCTTGAAAAAATGTGAGAAGCAGAGCTTAATATTTTTGTGAGAGAGGCATGTAGATTCTTGAAACGCCAGTTGCAGGAGGTTTATTAGGGAAGGATAGAAATGTAGATGACTCGGATCCGCCATTCTATTGAACAGTGGAGCAGACTTAAATGGCTGTATAGCCTACTCCTAATTTGTATGTTATAGAGTCATAGAGATGTACAGCATGGAAATAGACCCTTCGGTTCAACCCGTCCATGCTGACCAGATATCCCAACCCAATCTAGTCCCACCTGCCAACACCCGGCCGATATCACTCCAAACCCTTCCTATTCATGTACCCATCCAAATGCCTCTTAAATGTTGCAATTGTACCAGCCTCCACCACATCCTCTGGCAGCTCATTCCATACACGTACCACCCTCTGCGTGAAAAGGTTGCCCCTTAGGTCTCTTTTATATCATTCCCCTCTCACCCTAAACCTATGCCCTCTAGTTCTGGACTCCCCAACCACAGGGAAAAGACTTTGCCTATTTATCCTATCCATGCCCCTCATAATTTTGTAAACCTCTATAAGGTCACCCCTCAGCCTCCGACGCTCCAGGGAAAACAGCCTCAGCCTGTAGAGCCTCTCCCTATAGCTCAGATCCTCCAATCCTGGCAACATCGTTGTGAATCTTTTCTGAACCCTTTCAAGTTTCACAACATCTTTCCGATAGGAAGAAGACCAGAATTGCATGCAATATTCCAACAGTGGCCTAACCAATGTCCTGTACAGCTGCAACATGACCTCCCAATTCCTGTACTCAATACTCTGACCAATGAAGGAAAGCATACCAAGCGCCTTCTTCACTATCCTATCTACCTGCGACTCGACTTTCAAGGAGCTATGAACCTGCACTCCAAGGTCTCTTTGTTCAGCCACACTCCCTAGGACCTTACCATTAAGTGTATAAGTCCTGTTAAGATTTGCTTTCCCAAAATGCAGCACCTCACATTTATCTGAATTAAACTCCATTTGCCACTTCTCAGCGCATTGACCCATCTGGTGAAGATCCTGTTGTAATCTGAGGTACCCCCTTCGCTGTCCACCACACTCCAATTTTGGTGTCATCTGCAAACTTACAAACTGTACCTCTTATGCTTGCATCCAAATCATTTATGTAAATGACAAAAAGTAGAGGGTCCAGCACCGATCCTTGTGGCACTCCACTGGTCACAGGCCTCCAGTCTGAAAAACAACCCTCCACCACCACCCTCTGTCTTCTACCTTTGAGCCAGTTCAGTATCCAAATGGCTAGTTTTCCCTCTATTCCATGAGATCTAACCTTGCTATTTAGTCTCCCATGGGGAACCTTGTCGAACACCTTACTGAAGTCCATATAGATCACATCTACTGCTCTGCCCTCATCAATCTTCTTTGTTACTTCATCAAAAAAACTCAATCAAGTTCGTGAGAAATGATTTCCCATGCACAAAGCCATGTTGACTATCCCTAATCAGTCCTTGTCTTTCCAAATACATATACATCCTGTCCCTCAGTTTTCCCTCCAACAACTTGCCCACCACCGAGGTCAGGCTCGCTAGTCTATAGTTCCCTGGCTTGTCCTTACCACCCTTCTTAAACAGTGGCACCATGTTTGCCAACCTCCAGTCTTCTGGCACCTCACCTGTGACTATCAATGATACAAATATTTCAGCGAGGCCCAGCAATCACATCTCTAACTTCCCACAGAGTTCTCGGGTACATCTGATCAGGTCCTTGGGATTTATACACCTTTACCTGTTTCGAGACATCCAGCACTTCCTCCTCTGTAATCTGGACATTTTGCAAGATGTCACCATCTATTTCCCTCCAGTCTATATCTTCCCATATCCTTTTCCACAGTAAATACTGATGCAAAATATTCATTTAGTATCTCCCCAATTTTCTGTGGCTCCACACAAAGGCTGCCTTGCTGATCTTTGAGGGACCCTATTCTCTCCCTAGTTACCCTTTTGTCCTTAATATATTTGTAAAACCCCTTTGTATTCTCCTTAATTCTATTTGCCAAAGCTATCTCATGTCTCCGTTTTGCCCTCCTGATTTCCCTCTTAAGTATATTCCTACATTCTTTATACTCTTCTAAGGATTCACTCGATCTATCCTATCTATACCTGACATATGCTTCCTTCTTTTTCTTAACTAAACCCTCAATTTCTTTAGTCATCCAGCATTCCCTATAGTTACCA